>NW_010426016.1:0-1907 GCF_000710305.1 Buceros rhinoceros silvestris | reverse complement strand
CTGAGGAGAGGGACAGCTCAAAGAAGGGGAGTAGTAGGAGTAAAGCCATGAAAAGGGGAGGTTGCTGTGCTGTGCTGTGCTGTGCTGTGCAGATGGATGTATTGAGTTCTCACCATGGATACTGTGGTAGTCTCCTAAACAGTTTTGTTACTGTTTGATGTAATTTTTGATGATGATCTATTATCCATGCCTTACCTTCTTTTCTCATCTTCAGTTTTGCTATTCATGGGAAATTATGCAATTACCAAAAAGGTATAACTTTGATTTTAAAAGGTATCTGTATCCAAATGGTGGAAACCCAGAAGAGTTCATAAGGAGGCTAAAATAACAAGATTATTTTAAAATGACATTTGCTTATGGTTTTACATCCCTCTAGCATGCAGATATGTGTGATAACCCCACTTAACTGACAATTAGGTCACATTAATCAGGCTACTTCTATAACTTCTTCTTTCTACCTGCAACTGCAGATCATTCTCCAAAGGAATTCCATACAGTTATGGCCAATGTAGAGACACAGCTAATTCAGCAGTGCTTTGCTCAGCTGCATTAAGCTGCTATATAGAAAGAATTTAATTAGTTCACATCAAAGTTACACCACCTTCAGTGACAGGTAAAATTGGTGTGTAGCAGTGTGAGCTGAATTATTGCGAACTGATATAAAACTCTGGAAACCTATCTTTCCATGGACTGCTTAATGCAGCTCAGAAGAGCAAATCCCAGCACAGTATAGCACACAAAGTGAAATAAATGAATGAAAACTGCATGATTAAATGCTTTCATCTGGAAATTTCGTTGCAATATTCAGAAACTCTACAAATTCTTCTAATTCATCATACTCTTTGTTTATTACTAATAAATTAATGTGCTGATGGAAGGAATTCATTACCCTTTCTACACACTTCACCAGTTGCAGGTCATTTATTAATCTGTGTTATCTGGTAAGACTAAAACCAGCTGTAATTACATTGTTAAACATTGATTAATAAGCAATCCACATCACTAATATACGCAAGAAGCAAAATAAAAAATACTTTTAAAGATTTAGAGTAAAATTTTAACATTCCTTTGGGAATAAGGAAATCTGGGTCTTCATCAATATTCATTTTTTTAACATTCTATTTGCTTGTACAGCTGTATCTCTAAACACCTTTTGGAAACAGATTAACAAGCAAATTCAATTACGCTAGAGTAAACGAACTGCATTCACGAAGTGGTATTAATGCACTAAGTGAAACATTTAGAATGAAACATTTTTTTTAAACAGTCTTCAGCTAACCATTCTTTTTTGTTTTGTATTCTTACTTCCATCATGTAATTAGGCACACATCTATTTTAAATCCATTTGTATTTGATAGATTTTAAAACAATATAGCAATTTCAAACACATTAAAACCAATGCAGATTCCTAGACCCTGCTTTTGTACTTTTTCAATAAAATCAATTTGATTGAAGTGACACACAGGAAATTATTACATGTCAGAAACTTGGATTATCATTAAGCATAAATAAGCAGAATGTCTTTGGCAGTTGACAAAATTAGGGAACTTATTTTTATTATATAGCTCTATGGGAAATAAAGCAGAATGAAGATGCTTTTAGAAAAGATGTTTTAAGACTCTCTTCAATTAATCATAAATGACAAATCTTATTATAGCAGCAGTATTGCTAAGGGTCTGTCAGTATTTCCATTCCAAACCTATGTTTCAAAGATTTCTAAATGGGCTATGAAGTCTGGGGTGAAATTCGGTGTTCACTCTGGGATCATATTTTCTTCACAAAACTTGAAGAAAATCCATTTGACCTTTTTGATTCGGATGGCTGCAAAGGGACCAGAAGTGAGAAGTTTAGGATGACCTGTTTGTTTGTTTGTTTAGAAGAGAAGGAGAGGAGAGGAGGGGAGGGGA
>NW_010426015.1:1147-1611 GCF_000710305.1 Buceros rhinoceros silvestris | reverse complement strand
GGGGTGGGACGGTGGGTCAAGTCCCCACAGTGTGTGGGGTGGGGTGGGGGCTGTGAGAGGGCGGTGAGACACTGCTGCTCGCCCAGCCCCGGCCCCGCATCGCTGGGACCCCCCACCCTGCCCTGCTTGACCCTCCCACCTTGTCCTGACCTCTGGTACCCTCTTGGCCCCCAGCTCGGTGTACTCCTCCCACAGTCCCAGGTCTTTCTGGGTGGCCAGAGAGCTCTGTCTACCTGGGGTAAGCTCCGTCTTCTTCAGCAAATACTGACGCACTCCTTTCCCCGAGGCCCCGCGCCCTGCAGCTGCTGCTGTCTCTTGGCCGGGCACTGTGGCTGAAACCTGCTCCTCGCACCGGAGACGGTGGTAGACGGTGCCACTCGAGTGGGCTGAGGTGGTTTCTCGGGGGGCTGCTCTTGCTTGCTGGGGCTGTGAAATGTGACGCTCCTGGGGCTTTTCCCGCGCGC
>NW_010426015.1:0-1131 GCF_000710305.1 Buceros rhinoceros silvestris | reverse complement strand
GGTGGTTAAAACCTGCTCCTCGCACCGGAGACGGTGGTAGACGGTGCCACTCGAGTGGGCTGAGGTGGTTTCTCGGGGGGCTGCTCTTGCTTGCTGGGGCTGTGAAATGTGACGCTCCTGGGGCTTTTCCTGCGTGCCTCATCCCTGAGCTACGGCTTCGGGAAGAGGGGAGAAAGCTGTCTGCAGAAAGTGGTGGTTGAGACGTCATCGAAGCAGGAGGGACGTGACCAGCGTAACTGTCATGAGGTGCTTTCCTCTGTGCTGTGGAAAATGAGCTGCGTGAGGTGGAGAGAGATGGAGAGCGATGCTTTGCGCATAAATTCACCCTTTGGCAGTGTCAGAAGGCAGCGGGATGACAAGGTGTGAGTCTCATCGAAGCTCTGGCTTTGGAGGTGCTGGCCCTGGCTGGGCAGGGCTGAGCAGGGTGCTCATCCCTGGGAAACGAACGGCAGACCCAGCCCGAAGGCTCGTCCTTCTTTCTTTCTTGGGTTTTTGTTTTTTTTTTTTTCTTTTTTTACTGAGTAAGAATGAAAGGTCAAAATTAAAATGAGAGCTGCTAATAACTCTCAGATCTGCCAACAAATTTTGTCAAGCATTAAACCAACAGTGTAAAGCCTCAGCCACCAAATTGTTTTGCAATGAACTGACTCAGAGGTGGATAGGACTTACACAATTCAGGGTCTGGAAACCTGTCAAATCTATTATGGTAGCTATTTGTGAACTTGGTCAAGTTTACAGTACTCTTACCCTTATGTCTACACCTCTCGTGTGCTGCCAGCTCTGCAGGCGAGCCAGGCGCCTGCTGGGTGCTGGGTCCCCAGGGAGCCCCCGCCCCAGTGCTCACCCTGGGCTGGGCACGTCTGCTGCGTGGGTGCCGTTGGGGAGCGCGTCCCGGTGTGTTTCTGTGTGTTGCTCTGGTCCATTGCTTGTTTTCACTCCTTCTAAACAGGAAATCAAATTCTGGCCTTGTGCTCTTCAGTGGCACCTTTTCAGCTGGTGTTGCTGTTCTCCCCCTCTGGAAGCCCCTGTGACTGACGTCCCCAAGGCCCTGTGTCACCTGCACCATTGCTCAGCCTCCTGGCACCTCCACCTTGGCCAGGGCTTGCACAGAGGGCCTTGGCCACAGCGGTC
>NW_010426014.1:8375-31682 GCF_000710305.1 Buceros rhinoceros silvestris | reverse complement strand
GCTACGCGCGGTGCCCTGGGGCCGCGCCGCGGCTGAGGCCGCCGCCGGCCTCTCGCCCTCTCCCATCCCTGCGTGGTGCTGGGCGAGCTCAGCCCAAGGCACAGCCAGCGACCTCAAGCTCTGCTTCCTCCCCGCCTCGCCTAGGTGTCAATGCCATGCTCAGGAAGGTGGCGGTGGCTGCCGCCTCCAAGCCCCACGTGGAGATCCGCCAGGACGGGGACCAGTTCTACATCAAAACTTCCACCACTGTCCGCACCACTGAGATCAACTTCAAAATTGGGGAGAGCTTCGAGGAGGAGACGGTGGATGGACGAAAGTGCAGGGTAGGAGGAGAGCTGTGGCGTGTGTGTGTGTGTCTGTGAGCGTTGCCAAGTTCTTTTTAGATGGAACAAACACATCTGCTGCCAGTGTCCCTAGATGGTGGCATTGCTGCCCTCCACCCTCTTCTTGCTGGAAACACTCTTTGGGGGTTCTTGGCGGTCACTGTTTCCCTTCTCTCTCGTCCAACAGTCTCCCCCCCTGCCAGGGTGAAACTGAAATCTGACGGTAACCATGAATGGCGGGTCCCAAAGGAGGAGGCTGAGTACCTGCTTGCTGGCTCTTCGGCTGGCAGGGTTTTGTCCAGCTCCTTTTGCTTCCCCCTGCTCTGGACACCTCAGCTGCAGTGAAAACTCTCCCCAGCCTCTGTCCCCGATGGGCGCGGTGGAGCAAGAGAGACCTCAAGAGTCAGGATTTAGTGCACCGACCTGGCATAGCTTTTGTCCTAAACTGAATCAGCTGAGTTAACAAGCAGGACCACAGACTGTTGTTAGTAATTTGGGGGCTGAAACCCTCTTTCACTCTCCTGTGAGTGCGTGTCTCCAGTTTGCTGATCAGAGAAGTCTTCAACAGTGCAAGACAGACTTCCAGCTAGTCTTATACCAGCCATAATTCCACCATCCCCTTGTGAAGACATGCGTGAGAGGGAGTGTTTGGGCTCTGTGGGTGAGCCCCTGCTCCTCTGCCTTTGTAACCGCTTCTTTGGCCATGGAAGGGGCTTTTAAGTCACAGCATCCGACACCCCCTTCTTGCTGGTGTAGCTACATGGCATCCAGGGTCCTAGAGAACTGGGCTGTGATCACAGCTGACTTTGGAAAAAAGTTATCAAAGGCATGAGTTAGTTATCCTTTCCTCAGGCACTTCACCCTCACACTTACAAAAGAAGTATATATAAAACCTTTACGAAAGAAGTATGAATAAAGAGTATCAGAATGTAGTCCCGAAGGAGAATACAGTTTTAAAAGTGTCCCGTAATGGTGAAATAATCTCCTTCCCAGAATATGATCTCTGCTAGTTCTTGGGCCAGCTTCTGCCACCATTTGCACCACTGAAAATGCAGAACTCATTATCTCCAGTGCAGTTGCTCTGGGTTTAATTTTATGGAAAAGGGAGGCAGGTCCTGGAGTCAGTGGGCATTTAGAACAGCCACTTGGTCTGTAGGATAGGCTATCGTGTATTTAATAGTTTGTTCAGGAAATGTTGCTGGCTTTGTTAATCCATCTTGTTTGGCAAAAATAGTATTTTAGTGTCTTCATGCGTAATGCATATACAATAATGTGACCCGCTTTCGAGAGGAGGATTTATTTCTGCAGATGGAAAAACAGTAATTACGGCTGTAAGCTATAAAACTTGGGAAAATCTGAAAGAAATGTGTTTCTTGAAGTAGTAAATTTTTTCCATGTGTTGTGAAATTATTTATAGTCCACTTTCAGGAATAAGTTGTACTGCTGTGTGTACATAACCAAGATGTGGCCACAGAGCAGAAACTGAGAGGTAATAAAAGAATACCGGAGAATGTGATTTGCAATATCTGGCAAAATTGCTGACTGGTGGTAGATTTTGATACACTTTATGGGGTGGAGGGTTTTGTTCTGCCAGCTAACTTGATCCATTGTTCCTGCGGACAAAGAGCGAGTCCTGCGCAGTTGTACTGCGAGGCAGAGCTGCTCTTTACTGCCGTTTGGAGATGGCTTGTTGGCCTAAAACCCCTACTGTCCTGAAAAATATCCGTAAAGTAAACAGCTAATTTTAAATCAAAGCAAGGAGCTTTTCCCTCGGGAAGTCTGGGAAGTGTTAACTTGAATTTATGCAAACATATGCTCACGCACATGTATTATCTGTATGTTTATAATCACAGGCTAATGAATGTCTCCCATGTGCTAGTTAGAAGGCGACTACTTGCGCGCTCGTTCCCGGGCATCCTCTGCCCAGCTGTTCTGCCGCGCCGTGGAGTAGCAGTGCAGTGCTAGAGTGGAAGGCAGCAGAGCCAGGGCTTGCCTGTTTGTGACAGCTAAACACAATCCTGTGGTTGGGTTTTTTTATTTGTTGGTGGTTTCGTAGGTATTATTGAAATGCTTTGAAAAATGCCCCAGGGCATTTCCGTCTCCATTCCTTACAAAGGCTGTATCGCAAGCACTGGAGTTCTAGCAAAGTTTCTGTAATTCCGTTGTGATCTTCTGTGGTCTGTTAGCACGGCCAGTGTTTAATACACGGTTAACTCGGCACAGTGCCACGTAGTATGAAGAAGGGCTGTAAGTGACAAATACTAAATTATTTATCACCACAGCATGATACACACGATTCTTTATGCTTACACACTAGGGGGATTCTGCAGTGGCCGGTAACACGTCCGATCAAACCGCGCGTGCACCAGGATGCTTGGGAGTGCAGACCCTGCATTATCACACGTTTCTAAATTACACTCTCCAACATCAAGCATTTCCTGAAAACTGGATGGCTTTTTAATCGGGAAACCGATGCAGATTTACACTGAAAAGACGCATCTGCAGTGACTTGGTTATTAGTGCGCTCCTGTGTCCAAAAGGCTCCCTCACACCTTCAGTCTGATTTCGCCACTTTCCCCTGGCGGCTCTTCCCCCTCGCCCTTCGCTGTCTGCCGTGTGCTGCTCCCTTCCTGCAGCAGTCGTTCTCGCTGCTGCTCGTTGTTGTCTCTCTGCCCCATGCTGCCGGGGAATATAATTAATGTTATTCCTAATGGTTTTCTTGCCTGCAGAGTTTGGCCACTTGGGAGAATGAAAACAAGATCTATTGCAAACAAACTCTCATTGAGGGAGATGGTCCCAAAACATACTGGACTCGAGAACTAGCTAATGATGAGCTGATCTTGGTAAGAGCCTTGCACCCACCCAATACGTGCACCGTATGAGCAGGTTTTTGTTACTGTGTAGTATGACTTAACTGTTTTTCCTTACTTAAATCCATCTGGAAAACTACCATTTTCATAATCCCCTATAGTGCAATTCATACATCATTGTTTCCCCTTTCTTTTTAAATGCTTTTTTTAAGAACAGATGAAGATATATGTGTGGGTTCTCACTTGCGTGTTGTTGTAACTTTTGCCATACTTTTCCTGATAGAATAATCACACGTGAGCCACTTGTGCTCTGTAAATTCACACCGCCACCAAAGAATGTGCTTGATTTATTGCAGATTTTCGCTAGTGAAAGTGAGATCGAGGCATTTGACCTCATTTCTGGAGAACCTTCTTTTTTAGGCGTGTGCATAATATGTTGCTTCTTACCCACAGTCACATGGGGTATAGCAGGAAAGATGCGGCGCATTGTCAGCATGCTCTAATCCCATTCTGTTTATGAAGAAAATAGAATTCCTTCCCCATCTCTACCACTTGCCCCAATTTCTTGGTTATCCCTGAATCCAGTTCAGAATCGCCTTCATGAGTTTCGCAGAGACGCAGCGATTTGCGCAGGCGCTGTCAGCCAGCATCCCCCCGCTCCTGTGCACCTCCCGTGTGGCGGCGGGGTACCGCCGGCATTCCGAGCAGCCTCCGCAACTGCCTCACCACTTGCGCCAGCAGTCGCATGCAGTTTATTTATTTATACTTACTCATTTCTGTTAGAGTTACCGTCACCGCATCTTTCCTCAGTAGTCCCTCTGCATTAATGAAACAGTGCCCAGAACTGGATAAAGACGCAGGTTCTCTGGGTTACAAGTAGCACAGTTCAGCCCCAGTTCAGAACCATTTTATGGCACACGTTCTTGCTGGTGAATTCTGGATAAATAGTAGATTAGACTGTTACGCCTCATCAGTTTGGGCACGGAAGACAGGCTGCTGGAGCTGTGGGTAAGAAAACATCAAAGCAGGGAGGTTTTATTTCAAACCATCACACTACCTCAACCTCTGCACTTCAAAAAACAAACAGCCCCCTCAGTGTTTCTCTAAAGCAGTTGGAGCTCTGTTCTTAAGATTGCATCTGAAACAAGCCCAGGACCCAAACCTAACCAGGTACAAACAGAAAGCTTTTAAGGTTTTTTAATACTATTCCAGGCATCTTGGAACTGTTCCCCACCCCTTAAAGGAGGTACATTCTGTTAGTGAAGTCACGCTGGTTTCTACTGAATGAATACTCCAATCCTGGGTAATTTCTTTGGGCTCAACCACTGGAATTCTTTATATTATCAAAAAACTCGGGGAGGTAAAGTACTTTGATCTCTGCTTCACAACTTTATATATAACACAGTGGACAAAATACATTGTGAACTGGAATTCTCCAGCTTTCTAACAGTACATTTCTGTAGTTTATTACTTGATCAACAAACTAGTGAGGCAGCCGTTAAACAGAGTGAGCTGCTCCAAGCGAAGCAGGAACGCCGTTCATCATACAGCTGCCTCCTGCAATCAGCGACGCGAACTTACCCTGCCGGAGAAGAGCAATGAGGTTGGTTTAAGAAACCAGAGCAATTCAGAGATTATAAAGCCATCTAACCTTTTTTTTCTTCTATAATGCAGTCTGTTGACCTTTTATGAATTAATTATTTTTCAAATTAGGATATAAATTAGAAAAACTTCCTTCTTACTAAAATGTTTCCATTTGCAGGAACTCAGTCTCAACTTCTGATAAGTTGCTTTACTGCTTAATTTCCTTGCCACGAAAATATACACATTATTTCTAAGCTGTGTATGTCTAGATTCAACTTCCCGTCATTACATATTGTATATAAAAGAACCTAAATAGTGTGACTGACGTTTGTTACGGCAAACACTTAACAACACTGGTCAAGCACCTCTTGGAAGAACCTTCTCGTTGTTAAGCTAAACCACCGGAAGACCTCGAGCTCTTCAATACACAGCAAGCTTTCCTGGGCTCACTCCGTCAGTGCTTCTGTAACCCCTGCCGGCTCATGCGTTCCCTTTGTAAGCTCTGGACGCCGCAGCCGCACACGCTGCCTTGCGAGCAATCGCACTAGCACCTCGTTAGTGGTGACTTCCTCTCCCTGCTCTTATCTGAAATGATTCTGACAGACTTTGTGAACTCTTCTTTGGGAACTCATGCTCAAGTGATCATGATCCCAAGTAATTTCCCTGGTTTCTGGTTCCCCAGACTGATCCCATTCCCCTTTCCTGCAGGTTGTGACTACGTTCTTTGGTTGCAATGTACGATGTTGCTGTGGTCATTATGAAAACACAGTGTTTGCTTCCAGAGGATCCAGGTCATCCTCCCTGTCTTTCACTATTTCACGTGATACACAGTTCCGTTCTCCCCCCTCTTTCCTGGAGCATACTGGCCTGTTCTGCTTTATTAAATCTGAGGACATTACGTGGTCCTCAGGACAAAGATTTTCAAGCCCCTCATGACATTTGATGGGTCTGAACTTACAAATCTTTTAAATACATGGATCATCATGTTCAAAGTCTTCTGACACACGGAAGCTCGTCAGTGAGGTGTTTCTAGGAGTAAGGGTGGTGAGTGTGAGGTCTCTGGTCCTTTAAAGAATTTAAGATGGCCAGTATTAACCCTTTTGGGAGGCAGCAAAGGGTTCTACTATTTGGAGGAAGAGAGAAGAGGTGAGGGAGGCTACATTTTCTTGTCTGTGGCTCCTCATTTTAGAACCCCAGAATATTCCCTCCAGACCATTATTTGGGCTTTTAAAGGTAAACTACCTGAAGGGATTGGCTGAGGTGTGTTCCTCAACTGTAACGGGGAACAAAGTAGAAACAGGAGCTCTTAGTGAGAAGACCCTGTGATCCCTTTGATCTCTTGTCTCTCAAGTGTGTTTGTGTTTTTTATCTCTATAGTGAAGAAAGATTCAATTTAGCTTATTTTATCTTACGCTTGGAAATTTTCCTTGGATCTCCCACTTCCATCTTACTTCTTCAAAACTAAGATCACAGTGAGAAAAAGAGATCTTCCTTTGTCTTCTCCTCTTTCTCTCTTTCTCTCTTTCTCTCTTTCTCTCTTTCTCTCTTTCTCTCTTTCTTCCTTTCTTTCCTTTCTTTCCTTTCTTTCCTTTCTTTCCTTTCTTTCCTTTCTTTCCTTTCTTTCCTTTCTTTCCTTTCTTTCCTTTCTTTCCTTTCTTTCCTTTCTTTCCTTTCTTTCCTTTCTTTCCTTTCTTTCCTTTCTTTCCTTTCTTTCCTTTCTTTCCTTTCTTTCCTTTCTTTCCTTTCTTTCCTTTCTTTCCTTTCTTTCCTTTCTTTCCTTTCTTTCCTTTCTTTCCTTTCTTTCCTTTCTTTCCTTTCTTTCCTTTCTTTCCTTTCTTTCCTTTCTTTCCTTTCTTTCCTTTCTTTCCTTTCTTTCCTTTCTTTCCTTTCTTTCCTTTCTTTCCTTTCTTTCCTTTCTTTCCTTTCTTTCCTTTCTTTCCTTTCTTTCCTTTCTTTCCTTTCTTTCCTTTCTTTCCTTTCTTTCCTTTCTTTCCTTTCTTTCCTTTCTTTCCTTTTTTCCTCTTCCATCCTTCCAGTTTTGTTAGGGTTCTTTAGGACCTGAAATTCATTCTCGTTCAGTTTTGCTGCCCATATCGCTTCAAACATTTAACAATTCCCATCTTCATATTTTTCAAACCTCCCTACTTACCTAAGAAATATTCTCTGTTCCTTTACTCTTTCTGATGTGCTTTGGTACGCGTTCCCTGTGTCCATTCTAGCAAAGTGCCTTAAATAAGCAGAAGGAACCCCCGTTCCTCAGAACTCCTTCATGTCTGCAGCTGAGATGCTGTCTATGGGGCAGAGCCTGTGACGTAGCAGTTGAGGATCTGTGTAGGGCAGATACTTACTCTCGCAGTCTCTGCTCCTATTTCTCTGTCCAAAAGAAATCTTTCAAGAAGACTGGAGTCTCCTTCTTAGCAATTACATGCATTTGCAGAAGAAATAAAAAAAGCTCACGCCCTATTTGGAAAAAGTTGCAAGAAGGAATCTAAACTGTGTCAGACTGAGGCACAAATGGAAAAAAGGCTTGGAGCAGCAGGCAGGGGGTAAGGAATGAGGGTTTTTTTTACTCTGCTAATACTGGCTTCATAAATGTTGGAGCTTTGCCACGTAATTTTGATCTAATATGCAGCATTGCTTAGGGGGTCCATTTGATTATGACATTTTCCAAGTGGAAGGGTTTATTTTTCTCCCCAACACAGCATGTTAAATAAAATGCATTTATTATCACATATAATGAAAAAGAAAATCAACGTTGAATTGTCATGAGTACCACAGAGCTCAAATAGAAACCATATTGCTGTATAATTATCCATCGTTTTTGCATCCTAGCAGAAGAATTCCTTATGTTCGTCAGAGATACTCCCTTGGAGCAATACGATGGTCTTCCATGTCTCACCCTGTCCTCTGGTACACAGATGCTGGGAACTAACTAGTAGCAAAGGTGGTTTTTACCTTCAGGTACCCCCTAGCTGCCCTCAGCTCCTTGCAGCATGAGGAATGAGATTACTCTTAATTAGTAACATGAATAATATTTGGCTTATACAATGGCAGATGTAGGTCTCAAGTTTGTTTAAAAAAGAGTCCCTGCAGCGAAGGGAAGAAGGATCAAGCTCTGCTGTATAGAAAAGGTGCTGCAAATGCGTTAGAACGTTGCAGCTACGTTCATCAGGGCTGTTGATTCTAATCTCATCTGAGGCACTTGCTGGGATTTCAGTGCTGCATTTTCAGAAGTACTGAACAATGTAGATTAAAAAATTACATGGAATATGCAAGCAAGGGAGGGTGAGAAGGGTAGAGCCCCATCGACGTTCACCTTTGTTTGTCTTGTCTGTATCTTTAGATTGTATTTTTTGTACTTTAAGACTGTAAAGCATACAGAGAGTCAGAATACCCGTATTTACAATTCCACATTGGTAAACTACACTTGGAGTGGCACTTGAGCCATCAGATCAGAATATACAGAAAAAGTATGTATTTCCTTTATCTGTCTGAAAATGGAGGTCTGAGATTAAGCCTATTCCAATACGCTTTTTCTTCCCTTTTATACTCTATAGTGCTTTTGCTGTTGCTGTGTGTTTTTGTCAGGGACACTAATGAGCTATCAATCACTCGTGTAAGTCAGAAGAACAAAAGGCCTGCTCTTTGCAAAGTTAAAGGATGCTGCTTCCAAATGTTAGCTATTCAAATGAGAAACATTTATATTCAGACTTTATCTGCGTTGCTGCTTTCATGGCTACTCATGCCTCTATAGATTTTAGTTTAATCTGTAACACGCAAAGGTTTTAAAGTGGATGATTACTGAAGAGGGGCTTTAGAAACAGCCTCAGACCACATTTTACACAGTTCACGTATCACACAGGGGTTCTCAGAATCAATTATAGCAAGGGTCAAAGATCAGAACATTAGGGGGGTTTCAAGCATGGTTTCTAGTCTGCATTCTCTCCCCAGAAAATCACGCCGTAGTTGATTAAAACTGGTGAACTGTGGAGCCTAGATGAGTGAGTGAACATTTTTTAAATTATATTGCTGGCTTCTAAAATTAAACATGGTAGGTGAGAAGGATCAATGCCGATTTGGAAAGATACTTTGCAGCCGAATGCTGAGATTCGTGATGTGCCTAAGCCTTGTAGTAAACAACGTTAAACTGCCTAAGTGTTCAACTTTTCTACAGTTTTTGGAGAGAGGTCTTAAATAGGACCAGTTATCAAAAGGAGGGTCTACTCATACTGAGGTCAGCGGTGGGTTTTGCTGCTGCCCTCATTAGAGCAGCCTTGATAAATGTTCAGGAGACCGACACAATGCGTACATGTGTGTTGCATGGTCCTAATACTTTAATTTACTATTTGCCACGAGCAGATTTACAAGGAGCTTAGGGATTTGCAGCCCCTGCTCAGTAGTACAGGCTGGTCTGGGTCACATCCCAAACATACAAGCAGAGAAGCAGCCAAAGCCATTTGCATCTCGGATGTGTCTGATCCGTACGTAGCCTCTGACAATACCAGTTGTAGCTGTTTGCTGTCTGCTGCTGGGAGACACCACTGTCTCACATTCTTACCTCTGTCCTTCATTTGCTGCGTGGCTCTGAGGAAACACTCTGTGTATCACAGCTGCTCGCGTACACAAATAGCCACGCTTAGGTGCCTCGCTAAGTGACCTGGTTTTGCATGGTCCTGTTGATTGATACCCTGCAGAAGGTTAGGTTATATATTGGGTGTTTTGCCTGTAATATCCAAGTCTGAAAGTGAAGGCTTGCCCCTCTGTGACAGTGGCTCCATAAAGATCAACCTCTTTCATGAAACATCGTGGGTGTCAGGAAGAGAAAGGAGATACGCAATGTGCCTTTATTGTAAAGATTTATGTCTTTTTTCCGGATAGCACTGAAGTTTGCATGTGGACAATGCCTCTCCTGAGGATTCGTTTCAGTAGTATCTCCTCTCCTCCATTTGTTTGCTGGTCTATTCTGCCTTCCTTTTGCAAGTGGCCTCTGCAGGCTGCTCGTTCAGGAGCAGGCAACGGGGTTTTTGCTAACAGTGGCAGAAGAGGGCTTTCCCAGGTGATAGTTTCATGACAGTCTTTGTAATTATTCTGTGTGCTCCACTTACCACAAAGGCTCCTCAGCAAACGTTTCTAAAGGACGTCTTCAAAAAGCAGATTTACTCATACAGTAATATATTGCTGCCTTGTAATTCTCTTTTAATCTCTAATGTCAGTGGTCATCAGATTTTGAGTGAACTGAGAGAGGTCAATTTATTGGATTATCCCCTGTGCAGGGCTTTGTTTGCATGTGCTTTTGGACTATTAGCCACAGATTATGACAAGCTAAGTGAAGAAAACAATTCTGTAATTTGCAGTCATTGCACATTTTAAATCCTATTTTAGGTTTAGATGGAAGCCTTGCCTTGTAGCATTTGTAAAATAATTGGGAGCTTTGCAAGGTGATGAGAAGATGGTGTTGGAAAAGTCCTTTCAAAGAGGCGTTGGCTGAAACAGGTATAGAAAGCGTTAAAACATCCAGCTGAATCTTCATAACGCACCAGGGTAGGTCTTAATTACACTTTTCAGTGAGCCCTTAGCAGTTACTGCAGCCAAACATCCCACCTCACAACTTGTTAGTGGTGTGTTTACTCACTCTTGCACCCATTATTTCCTTCATAATTAATTGCCTGCTGGATTTTAGCCTGCCAGACCCGAAAGCACATACCACCGCTTTGGGGCTTAGGTGGCTTTCTCAGGCAGCTGCCACAATCACTGTCCGGCCTAAATGTCCTGATAATCCGTACCGGGAAGTTGCTGTGGTAGAATTGCCTTTTGGGGGCAGATTTAAAAAAAGACAGCTTACAGATGCGTACCTGAAACTCGGCTTCGGTCAGTGGTATACCGTCATACCGGGTTTCTGGAAAAGCAGGGACTCTGAAGCACTGAATCTGGTGTAAAATGGGATGATAGTGGGACATAGTCTGTAGTAAGTCAGTGACGTTCAGATGCATAGTGAGATCTCGGAGTGGGATCTCAGTCACGTGAAATGAGTTTGATCTCTGCTACATCTTTGTCCATTATGTGCCCTCATTTCAGACCTTTATCATAGTTAATGAATTCACTCGTTAAGGTCGCGGTATCCTGAATGAAGGCTGTGATTGACATTGCCCACATTCCAGCTAGGGATGGAGGGGTCTGGATTCCTAACGTGGTGTGCCAACAGCTTGCCGCAGCGTTGTGTTTACAGGCTATCGGTGTACGTTCTTGTGGTCTTCAGCACTGCTATTTGAACTGCTCTGATTTATACCTGCAAATATCAAAGAATACCTTCGGAACATGCCTCCGAATTCCACCCTCAGCATTTCCAGTTCAAAGTGCTGCAGCTGGTTCTAAATATAGCAGTACATTCCAAATTCTCTTTCTTTTCTCATGTTTATTTATAAATGCATGCCAAGAAACTATAGCAGAAGGGAATCTCTGCATCATTTATCACTCTGAGAAAATTCATCGTGCCTTGGAAAAAAGTCACTTATACTGTATTCCTCTTCCAAAATGACTCCTTTCTTTCCTCTCATCTGTCAAAAGACAGAGGAAAATGTATTTCTGCTGTAGAACGAGCTGCTATAGCAAAAATAACAGTTGAAAATGGTGTTAAATGTTTGCTGGTTCCATCTCTTCTGACTGATTTCTATTTCTTTTCCAGACCTTTGGTGCTGATGACGTTGTGTGCACAAGAATCTATGTAAGAGAGTAAAAACATCAGTTTTCTTGTCATCCAGGATGGAGAGCTGTGAAAGTCCCCAGTACAATGAGTATCTGTGTGTGCTGTTACTAATGCGGTGTTGTATGTGACTGTGTGTTATATCTGAACCCATAGCCTCTGTTCAGTGTATTTTGCTTTTGTTTTTCACCACAGACACTGCTCCTTCCCACTGTTATGCCTCCGTTTTCTGTGCCTGCTTTGTATTTTGTAGTTGTCACTTGCTATGGTTTTATCAATTATTAAACTTATTGGGCTCATAACTCACAGATGTTTTGGGGTGTTTTCAATAGAAAACCCGTCAGGGCTTTGGTAAGGACTGACACGCTCGTTGCCCGCTGTTGACGTCAGCGTGGAGTGTCACGGCGGTTGGCTCGCACTGTGCTGTCAGGGAGCAGCACCTCCTGGGCCAACACCAGCGCAGGAGGGCGGGTGAATTGCAAAGCCTTTCACGGAGCTGCAGGCTGCTCTCTCGAACGCAGAGTTCTGCTGCTTTCCTTCTTTCTGTCCTGTCTCCTTGGGAGAGTAGTTGAGGAACAAATCCTGTCTCCTGTGATTGCTGGGACTGTGATTCAGCAGAACCAGACAAGACAAGGAGAGATCTTTACCTTCTTTCCTGCTGCGTCTCTGAAGAATGCCCAAACTTTCCCTGTTGAGACGCTCATTATCCAAGGACAAACCCCAGCTGTATCTACAGGACAAATAACATTGTGACCATGACTAATACTTACTGTCTTCACACCCAAGCACCTCAGGCCTGATTGGAGAGCCAGCGGAATCTGACAGAGTTTACTTGTTTGGGCCATAAAAAAATAAAGCTGAGGAAATCTGCTTGTCTCCTACCTTCTCACCTGTGACAGAGAGTTCCAATGGCTTCACTGCCCTTCAGCTCTCACTTTTGGTGACAGTATTTCATTCTTTGAACAACTAAGTATTTCACAAACCAGGGCCATAGTTCAAGAATGAAAGAAATGCCAGATTTAATGTATTTATCCTGGCTCAGAGTTCCAGCCACAGCACTATCAATATTACATTCAAGCTGAACAGATGTTCCTCTAATGAACTAGAAACACTTCTGTTGCCGAGCCTTGGAAATACCCGGAGAGTGAGACTAGGAGTGCTGCTTATTTCAGTGCAACGTCCAAGCTTATCTGACCCACTTTCAGCTCTGCAAGAATAATTTATCTGCTTCATGTCAGCCAGTCACAGAAGATTTTTAAGAGGTTCACATTAGCAGAGCATATGCCCTGTTCGCTGGACTGTGCTCAATATTCAGAATAGGCAAATAGGTCCAAATCTTGATCATCTTGTGGAAGGAAATTGGGGAAACTCACATAGCTGTGAAAGGAATCCCCTTCAATTGGCTTGTCAAGCTGCTGTGGAGAAGTCAGTCACCTACTCTGTATAATGCAGCGTGAGCTACCGCAGCACGTTGGGGGGAAACACGGGATATGTTTTCTGTCTCCTCTGCTCTGACAGGTCACACTTTCTTTCTCAGCCATCAGGACTCAAGATAGAACATTGCAGCTGGAAAGGGGGATCTTTTCCTTCCACACTCTAACCTTAAGTGGTTTCCAAGACCTTGGTTCAGTTGGTCCCAGTTAAATACACTGCATGTAGCTCACACTGAAGCATGGGCTGAAATTAGTTCATTGTGGTTTGGATTCAACTGAAGATAGACTGCTCTAAGTATGAAACCATGAGGGGGAATGACAATGATCTATCTTTATTTTCTATCTTCTTTTAAGATTCAAATTAAAATAGTTGGGTGTTTTTTTCCAAACAAATTCCATTCCAGCAGTATCTAGACCTGCTTGTGCAATCAGCTGTGCCAAAGGGACTCCATAAAAGGCACCAGGCTGAGCTAGCTCAAAGCTTCCCAGTGATGAGACAAAGCTGTGGCTTGCCACATCAAGGCTGAGAAGTAAATAGCCCTGTGCTGCAGGTCATGCTGGCACATGCCATATACGACAGCAACAGGAGCCCACCAGCACTTTGCCTCCACTTCCCAGAAGATGCGGGGTCAATGTGGGGGCTGATACAAGCTAATGAGGCAAGTAGTAAAGCCAAAGCCAGGAGGTAGCGGGGTTGATTTGCCATTCCAGAAAATTGCTAGTCTTAGCAATTCCCTTTTCTAGCTGCGTCTAAAGCAGCCCTCATGCACAGCTCGGGAGGGTTCAGCAAAGTATCGGTATGAACCTCACATTAGAGCAAGAACTCACACGAGAGCAAGTGAGTGCATTCAATGGAAGCACTGGTTTCCGTGTTTCATTTCTAGGAAGGCTTACGCTAAGCTGTTAGGCTGCTCAGGCAGATATCCTTCAGAAAGCTTTCCCAACAACTGGAAAACACCAAGTGAGGTTTACATCCAGTTGGCAACTACTATCCAAGGAGTAAAGTATGAGCTGTGTAACTGGGTTGTAGACGTTATGATTAAAAACAGGCTCTTGAGATATGAGCTGCGCTGCATAACTGGGAACTTTCTTCTTCCAGGGTTGAAACTGTTCCCCTAAGCTTCATTTGCAGTCTGGCATGACAGAAGTTCCTTTCTCTAGTAATTTCAGTATGGAAGCTTCACCACTTGATTGATTTTCATGGGGTTACATTAGAGTTACTGGTGCATGGTAAATTCATATGAACAAGACTAGAATTGGTCCAGGGTGTTAGTTTTATGGCTCATTGTTGAAACAAGCAAAGGCCAAATTGCGTTTTGTGAGTCCTCCTGGATTTAAAAGGTCTTCCAATCTACGCACACAAAGATTTGGAATGATTTTACTGGCCAAAAGCCTTGCAGATGTCTCCTGCCTTTCTTTTCTTTGCCGAGATTAAGCTCCTTTGGGAACGTGGAAGTTGAACAATGCCAGGGTGGCCAACAGAGACAGATTTAACCACTTTCTGTGTAAAAAATAATGAATTCAGCCCTCCCCAGATGAGGTGATGGAAGCAGAGTAGGGTAACTGTAGCTGGCATCCACAAAAACTTAGTCTCACAATGTCTGAGTGTTAAACAGCAGCTTAGCAGAATAGGATCCTGAAATGGCCAGGTGGCCACTCTCTGCACAAAGGAGGGACTTTTACAGGCAAAGGTGCCAGGACAATGGAGCCCCTAAGGGTTACATAAATGGTTTGTTGATTACTTGTTAGTGTGTGGATATCTGAAAAGGGCCCCAGGGAGTTTACGGGTATTGCCTTCCAGATTCAAATCAAAGAGACGCTCTCTGCAGAGGTGATCTCTGCATCACTAGGCCTTTTAATCAGGCCTGGGATGGAAAAGCAGTGGAGCCAGGGACAGAGTCTGGCTCACAGTCACTTCTATCAGTGAGAGAATTTCTTCCCTTCACGCTGCTGTGTACTAATAGCACTTTGTCTCTTGGCCTGGAAGCACTCAGCAGTGACAAGCACAGAGTGGTGACAAACACAGCTCACCTCTGTCTGGATGGCAGCTGATTGACCACCGTATGCAGAACCACCCACTGCTCGTCTGCTGCCTTGCAAGTGCCCAAGAAGCGAGGCTGCCGCGCAGTGCCCGTGCTCAATGGGGACGGCCAGGTGACTTTCAGGCTGTATTGTCAAGCACTCCCTGACATATGTGTGAATGCATTAGGAGCTCCTCCCTGTGAATCTTCTACACACTACCATTTGTGTTTGAGAGTATTTCTCCACACAAGGTCCACAGAATACAGATAGCTAAAGAAGCGAGAAGTCTTCCTCCCTGGAAACTAAGGGCTTTGTCTTGCAGTTGCCGAAACAGTCCTGCTGGTGGAATAGGTGCAGCTCAAGGGAGTACGCAGTTGCCCAGGCATAGGTGTCTACAGCTATTTGTATCCAAGAGATCTGCACAAAGCTGGCGTGTAACTCAGGATGTGCGTGAGATCTGCGCCTCATTTTTTTGGAGAGGCAGCAGCAGAGCAGGGACAAAACCCGAGGGCATCGCAGCACAGAGGGCTGGGGTTAGGCAAGGGACTCCCAGCCTGTGTGCCTGCAGGCTTGGGCCCCTGCTGTGCACCGCACTGACTGCACTGATAACTGACTGCCACAGTGAGACAAAGAAAGGGTTATACAGATATCCGCAGCAACTTGGCACATGTGTAGTGTTTCACAGAAACGAAACTTCCCCTCATGACTGGAACACTGGGATACAGCAGCCATATTCTCTGCCCTGGGGCAAGAAGAGTTCATTTTAGGATTTTCCTTTGATTTTCCATACTTTGTTCTTATGCTGCTTTTCATAAAACATTTATTGTTTTTCTTTTCTCCAGGAAAAATAAACATCCTAACCAGTAAACAAATCGGGCCATGAAGTTGTATTCAAAATAATCCACTGTGGGAAACCCAAAATAAGAAAAAAACCCCATCTCAGCCAGAAATGTGATAGCACATTGAATTGTTCACTTCATGCGTGTCTGTAGTGCCAACCACTATTGTGCTGGAACAGAGCTGTCCCGCGGCGTGCTGCGTGCCCCGGAGAGGCAGTGCTGCTTTAGCTCAAGTGATCACTTTTGGCACTCTGAGTGCAAAGACATCTATTTCTGCTCACAGGAAGCTCCATATCCCACACGACTGCAAAATCCAGCGTCTTTGAATCCTGTTAAAATATGTGCTGTCAGAATACTGCCGTGTCAGAACAACCTAAGATGTTCTCTTTGATATTACAGATGGCTGCCTGGCTGAGGAGGGAGGTGGAAAAAATGCTGTTGTTAATAATGGAGGAATAGGTGGGAAGAGATGCCATAGTTTTTTCTGCTCATTTATTAATTTTCAACATTCCCCACATTGCCTCCCAGAACATATGGCCAGTTTCGATCAGAAGGAAAAAACCTCAGGATTCTTGAAATCTTAGTTCACTCTTCCTTGACTCTTGCTGCACTTTGCTAAACCAGAGGCAAGTTCTGAAAGCAGGGATTTTGTCTGGTATGTCTCACTCTCTTTCCACCGGAGGGCCTGCCAGTGGTGCTCTGCCAACAGGATCCGTGGCAGGCACTCAGGTTTTTTTTGCTTGACTATGCTTTGCTGTATGGTGACACACTGCAGCTAGAGAGGAAGGTGGGGAGGCTTGAAATGGTTTCTGCAGCAGGCAATACCACAGACTTCTACTAGATACTGCTGTCTCCCACACAAACCAGCTGCTCACTGGGACAGACAGTTCAGTTGCTCAAGGAGGAAGGAGTGACAGTCTAGGTGACCGAATGAACTATGGATTTCTTAAAAACCCTCTAGATATGCATCTCAATGTTAATCTCCACAAGATGTTCATGTGGAGCTGGTGGACTGATTTCATCATAGGTCTGATGAGTTCACAAAAAGTTTTCAAAGGGATGAAGCTTTTGTGTCTAAGCAGCTGCCACTGCTGCAAGATAAAGGCACAACTGGAATTCAAGTGATCTTACAGAAACCACAGACAGGAATAGTCATAATGGGGCAGTGCAAAAGTCTCTCTCCTCCAGAATCGGGTGCCTAAGACTCTTCCCTGAGGCCTCTGTGAGCCTGGATATCCCTTTAGCGGGCTGGAAGACATACAGCCAGTCTGCCGCCAGGCCACGCCTTGGAAATGCCTCTTGTGCTCGGGTCCTGTTCACTCCAATTTCCTCACCTTTGTGTTCCACACACACACACACACAAAAAACCAAAACAAAAAAACCCCAAAAAACCCAAGGCAGGACTTTTCTACTCCCATCGAAGAGACCAAGGGACCTGCCTTGTTTTCCAGTGCACTGAGAATTTCCTCAGGCTGGGCTTGCTCTCCTTTTGTGTTTAGCTTCTGTCCTGCCCTGTGATGCAAACTCGGAAAATACACCCACAAGGTGAGAGTTTATCTTTGCTTCTCTGCAGAGAGATCAGTGATTTAAAACAATCTTGATGGTGAGCAGAGTTATTGACGTTACTCAGAGAGACCTTTTCAGCACTGATCTATTGTCCATGTCAGTGCTGAGACTGATGCTATTAAAAGGCTGCTGATTGCTGAAGCTATTTCCTTCCATTTCTCTCATGGCGCTTGGGAGATTTTTAAAATGTTCCATGTGTGCAAGACTATGTGGAATAGACACAGTGCCACAGTGATGCACAGCGAGTCTGGAACATCTAAATAATTATATTAATTTGCATACGATCCTCTGTAGGGTGTGCCAGAACATCAGCAATGACTGCAGTGAGAAGTCTGTCTCTGAAGGAAGCACCTAATAACTCTTTTTGCAGGAGTTTTTAAGACCAAGCTCATGTGTCTGTGGCAAAGCTAGAGACTGAGAACATATTGCAGTTATTACAGAGCTTGAAGTCCGAGTTCCTTTTAAGACACGTCACCAGCAATGTGTTTTAATCAAAAGTATTTTAGCAAAGTAAATTGGAATCATCTGAAACTGAGGGGCATCACGTTCCGTCGAGTGTGATTTAGTTCCTAATTCCTTTAATGAACTTGATATCAACACTTTGCAAAGAACACAAAGAATGAACAGTGAGGATCTGTCATACTTTCCATTAGCACAGGTTATACAGAAATGCTGCGGCAACAAAGAGAATCTTCAGAACAGGTCAGGGGCAGCTATGGGAATGGTCAGAAGGCTGTAAAAGGACTGTTTCCAGGGGCAGAGCTTTCTTCCTTGCTGTTGTTTGAGTAACGGGAGAATTCATTAATTCACTGATTTATCGCTGACATTTCATCCTGCTAGAAAAATATCTAGGAAGATACTCCAGGACTGGGGGAGGGGACATCTTGCAGTGTTTCTCCCAACCCCATAGTCAGGACCCCAAGCAGGATAGACACAAAATTACATTTTCAAGAAAGGGAAGAAGGTGGCAAGAAAGGCGTGGTGTGTGTTTGTCTGTGTGTGAAGCAGCTGACATGTCAGAGTACCTTCTTGTCACACAGCTCTAGCAGTCACAGCTAGAGGTGAACACAGCGCTCTCTTGCCTTTCTTTCCGTTTACTAGTGACCGATTCTGCTCAAAAGTCACTCACTTCTGTCTGACTGGGAGATAGGCAGACGGCATGGCTGGGAGACCTCCCTGCAGTCCCGGGAAGCCAGGCTCTTAACGCAGCGAGAGGTGTCCAGCTGACACAGCTTCAGCGACCGAAGGGAATACTCTGCGCTCCTGCAGGGCGAGTGAACAGTGCTAGGAAATGTACCGTGCCGTTACTGCCCACAGCTTCTCGATTTTACCGTGTGGATTGACTTGGACACACAAGATTTTCCGTACAAAATGGAAACAGCTCTTTCCCCTCTCCCCACAGACAGTATTCTGTATGTTACGAGCACGTCAGTGGGGAGCACACTGCACTGTGGATAAAGGTTTAAAAAATCTCAAGTATTATACTTGGAACCATAGAAAGATCTCAGAATAAAGCACCGACTCTGTTCCAAGGCTGGGAGGAGAAGAGAGGGCCAATTTATAACTTTTTCTACCATTTTTTTCTTCTTGATTTTGGCTGACAATCAGAATTTAAGGACAGTTTGAAGACTCTGCCATAATTAAAAGCTTGGGAAGAGCTTCTTTGCATACTTTACAACTCACATGCATTTGAACAAATTGCTGTATAGCTCCCTAAACTGTTTGACATTCGCTCTTGTTAGGTCAAATGGTGGTTACATCTACTTTTGACCCTGAATAGCTTGTGAAAGAGCAAGCTGCTCTCCAGTAAATTTAAACAAGTGTATGTGCTAAATGCTTGTAATAAGTGCAGTGGCCTGTTAAATTAAGATTGAATTTACTCAGGATTTGTTAATTTTACAATTACTTTTGAATGAGTAATTATCATTTTGCCCGAAGCCCATCATTTAGATGCTGCAGTAATTAGGGTGCCCGTTAGCCAGATTTTATCATCTAATAACACAAAGCAAATACAGAAGGAAATTGCTGGGTGAGGAGAAAAAGTTTTTATCTTGAAGAGGAAGATACTGGAATAAGAATTTAAAAGACATGTCTCCATAAGCAAGATAGGAGTTAGGTAAGTTTTTGGACCTGATTTGACGGTGACACAGTTGCAGAGTTCCTCTCACAGACAGCAGCCATCACAGCTGGGTGACTGGAGGCAGAGGCAGGCGACAGCCCACGGGGATGGTTGGGGACAGCCACTCTTTGTGTTGAGCAGGGCATAAGAATCTGATGGCAGCCCACTAACGTGCATCTGCTAAATAGAATAGTTCACATAAGCTGGTCATAAACAGACGAGATCAGTCTCAAGGAAATCATAAGAACCTACAAACCTCCTGGTGTTCACTGGCTGGGAATGGCTGGGAATGGCCAATGAATCCCCCTCTCGGTCACCCCGCCCCGGGAGGTGTGTAATCATTCTGTTACACTGCAATCTGGGCAGCAGGTTTTAGCTCATCCCTACGAAATTGCATCATTGCCTTGTAAGGATTTTACTGCCAGAGTTACCCACATGTAAAGGTGCTTTCAAAAATAAACTCTTCTCTCTGTAGTTTGGGCATATGCTCCCAGCGAAATCCACTGAGCCTCTGCACTGTGCAGAGCTTAGTACTGCTGTACAGAGGTGGAAGGAACTAGCTGGCTTCGGAAGCTTATCCATGGAAATAAAACGTGAGAAGACGTATGCCTCACACAAATGTGAGACAGCATGGAGCAACAGGCTAGAGAACGCTATCCACAGAGCCAGTGCCAATCAGCAGACCAAAACAACGTGTCTTTGGTCAAGGAAGCAGCTCTTGTCCCTCCTCTGCCCCTGCCTGCCCAGAGTCAGGATGTGCCTTTCTGGGTGAGTCTAGGAATAGGGCACAGGAACGCAGGAAATGACAGGAAGGTGGATGGTCAGGGATTGCAGCCGTCAGTACTCTTTGTATCTATGTCTTTAAGGGCATAATTTGTCTAACACTGGTCTAATACCTACTGTCTTCTCATGCCTGGTGCTGTTCAGAACAGCCAGAAGGCATTCAGCCTGCATTCAGCCTGCACCGGAGATGCTGTATTCTCCGTAATACGTGGTGAAGTCCTCTATTGTTTCTGGAAATCTTTGTAGTTTGAATGCATTATTTGGCTGTCTCATCATCTGTGTGCATGATAAACTGGGTACTTTTGTCTATTGTTTTATAAAACTGTGGCTATAAAAGAGAAATATAGCCTTTTATTTTGTTTAGGAAACAAAGTGATTTATGAAAACACACATCCATTTCCCTGCTGGGAAGTTCACATGTTCTTTAAGCCCCAGAGCTGACTGTGGGCTGAGACTGTGCCTTTGCCGTAATTACTCACCATTTATATTGCTGGAGTGCACAGGAGGACTGAACCCCTCTGCCACCTCAGCCTCTGCTCTGCTAAGTGCTGTACAAAGATGGTTTGCGTCTTTGTACCCAAACTTCAGTCTCTGTACATGCCCTGGGGAAATAGTCCTGGGGACAGAAAGACATACTCCTCTTCCCCACATGGTTCAAATGGATCACATGCAGGTTGTCATCTCGTGGATTTCAGTGGTGAGCTGGAGGGACAGGAGGAGGATTAGAGCAGCACAAAAAATAAATAATTCACATAGCCTTGCTTCAGTGCCTCCCCTCTCAGCTCTCTCCACAGCAAGGCCTTCCTCCAGAGCAGCACCATTTTCACTTCACTGGGTTCTTGGCTCAGTCTGGGGCCACTGGCTGGGAAACACTGCCCCATCTGTTGTGGGTGGGGGGTGTCTCAGGACAACTCTCACTCGCATGAAATGAAGCTGTGCTCAGCTTTAATCCGGAGTTACAACTGACTGCATCCAGCTTGGTCTGGGCAGCCATGATAGCTGGCTGAGGCCACTTGGCTTCATCTGGTGAAGGGTAAATGACTGAAAGGGTGAAAACAAGGCTTTTTAATTGCCAAGCCACTTGAATCAATAGGGAACTCTGCATGCTACTACGTGTGGTCTCCACGGACCCTATATGAAAGATGAAGGCAGCTGCGACCTTGCTTCACCACTCTCGCCTCAATCAATAGCTACCAGCTTTTAAAGTCCCAAAAGGTGTGATTAAGCCTCTGCTGTATGAAGTTAGCCTTTCCTAGCACACAGCCCATTGTCCTGACTGAAAGGACCTAAAAGCCCTTATTCTGTGAGGGTTAATGACCAGATGTCCCTGGAAAGAAGCCCATCAGCCCTGGCCCTCAGTGCCAGGAATTACTGCAGCTGATTTCATTCCCCTTTGCATCCATGTCTTAGCTTCAGTGGGCAGCATGGAGCACTCCAGTAAACGAGTATGTGCATGCAGGAACAATCCCAGTGCTGTCTTGGAAGGGACTAGAAAGAGAGTTGTGTCACTCATTACTCATGTGTGGAGGATGCTCTTAGTCTATGAGAGAAAGCATCATCAGATGGATGCAAACTCAAACCCTTCCATACCTGAGAGTGCATGTTTCACGTCCACGTATCCAGCAGTTTCTCTGGAGTACTCCCTTTTAGGGAGTGTGCGATAGTGCCAGCAAGGCTTAAATCAGATTGTCCTCTTGTAACAGCAAGGCTTTAAAAACGTGTGAACAGGACAATTGCATTGTCTGTGTGAAAACAGTAAGGACAGGTTTATGGTTTGCAACAACAGATGCTTCAGCACCTTTAACAGGAAGGGAATGGGCAGTATAGTTTGAAGAAATAAATGAACAAAGCAAAAGTTGCCTCCCATATGATGTACGTAAGCTGCGCATTTAGCAGTGCTGATGTTGATACATCATTCTCTAAGGGCCACTTCAGCGTCACCATTTTCATGCAGAAATCCAACAGTACATATATCAACTTCAAAGGGTTGTTTGAGCAGCTGGCTTGCTTACTTACATTTTTCTTCCGCTCCGTCTCATTATTGATCCCAGAACTCAAGAGGCTGTGAGGATGTTTCACTCCAAGGAATACACTCATACTGGTATCTTGCTCTCCACATGGTGTATTATTGACTGTACGCTACTCCACTCAGGCAGCACAATTGCATTTGGTTAGCACAGTATAACCGGGTTATGTGGTAATCACAGTCATTATCAGTCTTATGACGTGTTTCTGCCGTTGATAATTAAGGCTCTTATTTTCCTGCATGTGTTAAAATTTTGAAAAACTTTGCACAGTATTTATAAATCTCTTGTCCCTATAGCCAGCAGCAGCTTTGCTTTTAGAGAAGAAAAGCCCTGTAAGTGTTGTGCCTTGCAGGTGAGTTTGTGAGTAAGGACAGGTCATTAAGGATTTGCTGCCCAAGGGTGGAGGCAGAACTAAATTTATGCCGGCACAGAGTATGGAGCACAGAGTCATGATTCAGTTCGAGTGCAAGATGAGTTTCCTTTGAAATGCCTTCAGAAAGCATTTGCTCACAATCTAGGTCACAGCAACAAAGGTCATGCGAGGGGCTGACTGAAGGCAAAAGGAGTGAAGCTGAAATTACCTATGTTCAACAGCTGTCTAAGTCCAAGCCAGATGTTTGCAGCCTTAATTATTCTGTGGGGAGAGGGGTCTATACCCATGGAGACCCTGTAGTGGGAAGAAACTGAACTGTACATTTATGTAAGTCCACACAACGACCTCGTAGCTGTCTTACCTGTGCTATTGCTAAAAATATCTGCATCTCGTCATGCTAAAAGCATGCTGAACACTCATTTTCACAGCTAGCTCATGCTGTGTTCTTTTCTACTGTTTCACTTCCTTCCCCTGAAAAAAATAATTGTTCTTTGAGCTCAGTACTGTGAACCAAACATTGATAGAGATTAAGATGACCAGCAGATGATGGGAAACAGAAAGTCCAGCTAGACTCATTCAGCATAAACAAATATTTTAAGGTGCATTGCTCAGGCAGTGATTAGTTTGCCAGCTGTTGGCTGGGCTACAGAGGAAATTAAAAAGATGGAGTATGATGAAAACTGCAGAGGGAAAGAAACTACATCAGGGTTCACTGATTCACAGTGCAG
>NW_010426014.1:0-8298 GCF_000710305.1 Buceros rhinoceros silvestris | reverse complement strand
AGAGTGGGGTTTAGACTAGGATCTGCTGGGTTTTAAGATTCTTGTCTCTTTGAGAGCCATTCCCTCTGTGAGATGCATTCTATACTGTCACGCCAGCAGCAGAGCCAAAACTTCTGGTTTTTTTAACAGGCAGGAGGAGGGGGGAAAGCACTGCATAAAAACCAAGCTCTCATAGGAGGAAAATGTTGCAGGTACCTTTTCAAAATCCTTCAGGATGCAGCTGCAGATAATGGAGACAGATGATTCCTTCAAAATGCCAGTAAAGATAGTAATGGAAACAAGCTATGCCCAGAATTCACCTCTGATGGCAACAAAGATAATAACACAGTAGAGCCTGTTAATGCAGTAGGAGGTAGAAACAGACAAAAGCTAGAAGGATGAAGTGGTGTTTAAAATCTCAAAGTGATGTGTAAGAAAGAGTCTGAGGCAGGAAATCATCACTGAGATCAGGAAAACACGAACAGTGCACGCTGAATAACAGAAGTGTATTACAGCCCCACGACCTTTACTTGCAGATAGTATGAGTAGTATCTCTAATACCCTCTTCAAAATGAGATACCTCAGCAAACAGCATTAGGTGGAAAATAGGCAGAATGTTTTCAGAAACACAGTTCAAGAAACAGGTCAAGAAACATCAAACAGTCAGGCAACACACCTCTCCTGTCAGTGATGGAACATTAGCCAGGAAAATTCAGTAGGTTTAGGCAGGATTTCTACTGAAAAAGCAGCCACTTATAGAAAACATCGCAGTAATTTTGGCACTCAACAGTATCACAAGAGAGAGAGGAAAGCTAGTTCCAAGTGCTTCTTCCTGTTTTAGATAGTGCCATGAGCTTCAGGATGATGATATGGAAGATGCCTGCCTATGGTAAGAGCTTTTTGACAGCCTGGAGATTCTCCTAATCCCTGGAGATGACAAAAAGATCTGAGAGAAAGAAATCTAAACTGCATGCACTTCTAAACCAGAGTACTAGTCACCTTATCACTTCACACCTCATGCTCTCTGATATAGCAGTGGGGCTGGAGTCTCCTTTTGTGTCACTTCCTCTGATTTTTAAGGAAATTTGGGATATAAATTAAGTGAAACAGAATAGAAAAAACACATTTTGAGCAGGAAGTTCTGGAGAGAGAACTGAGAAGATTCAAGGATGGGATGAAACAGATAGGGAAGCAGAAAGCCTGGTTAATTTCTGTCAAAATCATCACAGGATCCCTGGAAGATAAGGCAGGCACTGCCCGAGCCCTGGTGAACAGCGTGCAAGAGGGCAGGCCTGTTCTCTGTACAACAACACACGACGTTGTCGCTAAGGTCTGTGGAGAACCAGGCTGTGAGTGTAAGGGACACACACTCCACTGCAACAGCTGTACTTACAGAGCAGAGCTGGAAGTGCAGCTGACAGCCTGTATTAATACGGTTCGATCTGTTATCCAAGGAGACCATATATATATCACGGAATTCTGAGACCTCCTGAAGGGAGACTGAATAATAACTTCACTACGATGGTTTATAAATTATCTTGTAGCCCTTCAAGGCCTTTTCTCTTCTGATTGATCATCTCACATGCTTTTGAGGATCTATCTCACACCTGCTCTGGAAACCGCAGCCCGCTCCTTTTTAACTTGCCCTGGTAGCTCTCTTAGACTTCCACTCAATCTGTAAATATCCCCAGAGACACAATATTACCCCTCAGAAAACCCACCTGTGTTAAGGAGTCTCTGACAGGCAGGACAGTGGTGAGGTAGCAGAAGGGCTGTGCCACCGCTCCGGATGGTCACTGGCACTCTGGGCTTCCCCAGCCGTCTGTCATCTCTCAGATGCGAACGCTATAGCAGCAGGAGCGGTCTCTGTTAGACAGGGGCCTCTGACTGGAGGCGGCAGTGCATTACTTCTAAATAGAAAAATACCGCTACGAAGAGAACAAAGGCTTTCAACTGAGATTAACATTTTATTGGCTGGGCGGTAGGTATCAAAGGGCTTTATGGCTCTTCTGGAGGCACTTCAGTCCAGTTGGATTAAAATCAGCACAGCTGTTCCCCAACTGGTTTTAAAAATGCTTCCAGCAAATACCACTTCCTGCTGTTGCTGTCCTTCTTCTGCACCATCCTGCTCAGCTTAGCTCAGAGACTTGCGCCTCCATTTCCTCCTCCTCCTCTGCTCTCCCCTCTACACTGGGCTGGGGTACCAGGAGCGTGTAGCTCTAAGTGGTTCTTGCTGCACTGGTGGGACAAGGTGAGCTCTGCTGTAGCCCGCTGACTCCTCATCCACCTCAGGGCCACTCAGCAAAGGCAGTAGGACAGATCTTTCCTCGCAGAGGCCACATGAAGGTGAAACTCTCCGACGGTGAGGCCTGCACAACCAGCAATAACAATTGTTTCTGCCTCAGCTGTGGCTGATGGGGTGCAGAAACCTTTGGTAGCAATGCAGGGTCAAGGCAGGACTGGGAGGCTCAGGCTTCTAACTGCACTTGGAAGCGAGCAATAGAGTGCGTACGTTTAAAGGAAAACGAGAGTGCCTGTGCTGAAGAAGCCAGGACAGGAGGACCAGAGCAGCTCCTCTTCTGCTAAGGAGCTGCAGATCCTGGTGGGGAGGTGAATAGCAGAGTGACAGAAGCCGGGCTCAGTTTGTCTAAGCTCCTCCAACTGCTCTCCAATGCACTGCACTGAACCAGACTCTCGCTGTGCTCTAGCCTAGATTTCACTCCATCCCTAGGAAGCAGATGCCATCTGCAGGAGCCACTCGATCCAGCCTCCTGCAAGCTACGGTAGCAGTGAAGATTTAATTCTAGTAGCCAAAGAAGTGCTGGAAAAGAGACTGCCTGTGTTCCTGCCTGCACCCTGAGCAGGAGGCCAACCCTGTTTTTGCAGAGAGAGCTGCAAGAGCGGGCAGCAGCAAAACTGCCTCTCTCAGGGAAGGCCCAGGGGCAAGGGAGACCGGTTGGCTCAGGTACCCTCCTATTTTCAGCTGTAGATTGAAGGTGTCTCCCTGCAGAGCTGGGGGCTTCCCACCTCCAGCGAAAGCGTGTTTGACAGTTATCTAGTCAGAAGGACTGGAGTCATCAGCTCCCACAGCTGACTTCCCCAGTATGCCTCTTGGGTTGTCCTAAATACACAGGTCTGTGGGACTCTTACCTAGTCCTGACTTGATGACCATTTTCTAAGACAGATGGTATAATGTTCTTGTCTCAGACTGTTACTGGTTTCTAAGAAGGATGGTTTTGAATGATCATTAGTTTCATGAGTTGGGTTTTATCTTGCTAAAAGCCTCATTCAGTGCAATGTATGAAGAAGTCCTGAGCACAGCCACAATACCACTGTCCTCTGGGTCACAGTGCAGGTACTGAAATACCAAGACTGGGCTGAAAACAGAACTTGCAGTGAGCCAGGTTGCTACTCACCGGAAAACAAAATACAGAAAGTAGCTCGTCCTGCTCTGGGGGTTTCCACGGATGACTGAAGATTGTCAGGCATGGATAAGCTGTCATCATATTACAAGAATTTAATAGCAATCAGCACAAAAAAGAGCTTTAGTACCATCCGCGCTCCCCTTGGAATTGCAGTGCCTTGTAACTTCATGATCATTCTTGCCAACCATTTCACTAAAGCCCCCAAATTTCTTTCTTGTGGGTGTACGGAATGTCTTCCCTGCTGCCATTCCTCTCTGAAGGGATGGAGCTCTGGGCTCTCTGCAGCTGAGATGTGCCCAACAGTGGTGTCCAGCGCTCAGCCCTCCTCGCTTTCTTCCCTCCAGATGTGAGGAATGCCCGTAGTGGTACTTGCCAGATTAAGCATTCTCCTGCAGTGAATGAGGAGAGTAAGCAATCTCTCTCTCCAGAGGGCGTGTGAGCAGATGGCAGGTGAGCTCTACCTTTCTGAGAGGGAAAACACTTGTTTCCGGAGGCTTACGGGTGAAAGCCTGGCCAGCAGTGCCTAGGCTTGCAAATAATCCCGAGGTAAGAAAACTGAACTGAGCCTGCCCCCTCAGTTTCCAACAGTGTTTAGGAAAGAAGCCAACAGATGCCATCCATTTAAAAGAAGCATGTCAGTAACAACCACAGCCTGAACCAAAACAGATGTCATCTCTACCGCTGTTAAGCCTGATATTTCACAGACTGCCACAAGCTCTGGACAGTGTAGCTTGAGGTTCCCCAGTCACTTGCACTTCCTGAAATGAAGACCTCAGGCTCACAACTCAGATTGCAGTTAATCTGCCATCAGCACAAAATAGTCCTTCTTCGTCCTGACTTCTCTGGGAAAAGACTTTGCACACACTTAGACTCTGCTGAGTAACAGGAAAGGCAATTTTTGAAGCTCCCTAACAATGCAGGAGAACCAATGGCTCTGCAACCTGAAAATAGGTGCCTGTTTGCAGAATAGTAAAAGCTCGGCGTCCTCCTCTTTTATCATATAATCGATTTGGAAGTAAATACATTTGCTCCTCTGAACTTCCCTTTTGGTACTGATGAACTCTTCACGGCCAGGCTGTTCTCCCAAACACAATTTGAGCAGGATCTATATACTAGCACTTTTCTCACGAGTAAAAATCATCTTAAACACCTGGGGGGTTGATACAATCAAAAGTAAAGCTTAAATTCATAATCTTGAAGATTACACGGTGGCACTGAGGATATTGCGTTACAAGAAAAATAAATTACAAAAGCAAAGATTGTATCTCAAGTAGTGTGGTCAAAACTAAATATTCAGCCATGCTCTCACAGAAATACCCAGCCTGCTGTGTTCTTAGTTTACAGCTCACCTAACCCCCGTGGCCCTGCTGCCGTGACACAAGACATAGGGGAATGCAACTATTTGATTTTTTCCTTATGAATTGTCCTACCCGAATTTTACAAACCCTTCTTTCAGTTTGTTACTGAAAAGATGCCAGTGTCAAAATGTCTCGGTGATCTTTTTCGTTAGCTGCTCCAGCTAGCCCCAACTTTGACACAGTCTATGCACAGACTGCTACGTGTCTTACTCCCCCTGTCGAGTCACTTGCAGGTCCTAGGCTTGATAGATGATTGTACTGACCTGAATTTCTTAAGTATTCTACAGAGGTTTCCCAAGTTCTAATTCTTGATTTCCTACACTCACCCGTGTTGAAAAAAACTTCGGTTGCTGCTTTTTTTCATCTATAGCTAGGTATGAAAATTAAGTTTTAGTCTCCTCCTCTAACGATCTGCCACTGCCTTAGGAGAACTGTGTAACCTGTACTGCACCCGAGCTCTACACACACCAGCCATACGGAATTCCGTGTGGATCCAGCATTAGAGGATCCAGTACTTCAAACTGTTGGACCAAGCCGCTCCTCCTGCAGAGGGATGTATGGTGCGGGTGCCGTGCATCGTTCCTGCTATTGTCTTTCACCCATCTTTATAGGAAAGGGACGGAAGACAAAAGAAAGGCACAACTAGAAAAGGGTCCTGCATTACACTGGGTTCTCTCTTTCCGTCTTGGTGTGGTCTCTCTTTTACACGATACTGCTGTGGAATGCAGACCTGAGAGCATTACTTAGCTCAGCTTTTTCCACAACAAAACTGCTTTCTCTGAGGGCTGAAATATGGTGAACAATGCTGAAATTCTCTCTGTGGAGTGACGGCCTTTCACACCAGTAGCACAAAGTAATCCCTTCTATCCACATTCCCTTCTTCACTAGGACGCTCCCATTTAGCCTGCTTCTGTCAGCTCTAATTACGAACCAGCAATACTATCCCTGGTTTCCTTCTGGATAAGCTCTCTCTTGAGTTTGACTTATTTCAGGATATTGGATGCCAGCTGGAAAAGGGAGAAAACATTCTGGAAACTGCAAAAACGTCTTTCTTCCTGGACTGTTACTCAACACTTAGAGACTCCGTGATTCTAAAAGAATCACACACAGAGAAATATTATGGAGAACAGTGGAGTGGCCCAGGTGCTAGTAAGCAAAAAGAAAGAAAATTCTCAGTGTAAGTTAATACTAAAAGCCAAACATCAAAAGGCAAAAAATTGTGTTAAAACCAAATATATACAGGATTTGGTTTCAAAAAAATCTGTTACATAAGAAGGGCACAAACCTCTAAACATTTGGTGCTTAAGTATTTAGCACGCAAACAAGAAATGCTCCATACTCCCTAAAATCCCTTTCCCTGGATGTAGCTGACCCACCTAAGTCAGCCTCCAGCCAACCGAGGAAGACAGGCAGAAGCCATTCTGTCACCGCCATCCTGTGGATGCAGCTCTGTGAAACTAGGGTGAGGTGGGAAAGTAGAACAAAATCTGAAAATATCTTTTTGAAATGTGTGATACGGTTTTTTGTCTTTCAAATATTAGAGGGGTGACTTTGACAAAGGCAAACAAGCGAGGCCGAGACAGTGCAGAATGTCCCTGGAGATGCATCTTATCTGCATTTGTCAAGACACAAAGCTGCCACCACGTCTCCCAGCGCTTCATCTGCTCATCACTGCACCTCCCAGCCCTGACCCCAGAGACTCCTGCCAAAGTCCTCTGGGAGCAAACGCGTGGCCGACACGCGTGAGGCAGCTGCGTGCGCTGGGGAGCGGAGGGTAAATCTGCCCTTTGCGCCGAGGCAGTCGGCTGCAGCCCTCACTGCTTGTCTGAACTTCGTGATGAAAAATGACTGCGCTGACCCAGCAAGGGTGACAGCTATAAACAGGACGCCGCATATCAATAACCCAATCAAAGACACAGGCAGCTTTTGGCATCCTGACCATGCTTTACACAACTGAATTAGGAGAGCGTCTCCAGCACGGCTCGGCCACATTCCCCACCATCTCCTTCTCGCTGATCCGGCTCCTCCCGCCCGCAGTCTCTCAGCGGTATGCCAGGCATCACTGCCAGCTAGAACAGGGAAAAGTTACGGTTCCTCGTGCAGTTTTCAGTGTAACTTTTGCAATCAGCGTGTCAAGTCATTCTGCCACAGTCCAGGAAGGCAGTGGCAGGTTAGGTCAGAGCAGATGCCAGCAAAAGGGAAAATGCATCAATTAGAGGCTGAGTCACAGACATCTTTTTTGGTAATCTACCTTGCTGCCTGAGCCTGGTGACGGGTTCTGGCTGCATTAGTGTCTAAATCCGAGATGTTATCTGTGTCTTATAGCCTGGAGAAACTGGTATTGCTTGACTGGGTCACCAGTAAGTCTTACGCGGCCGTAAGCACCAGTGCGTGCTCCTCTACTGCCAATGTTGCACTGAAGAGCAAGACAAAACTGAAATTCCATCACCCAGCTAAGAAAACAGATCATAACTGGAAGGCAAGAAGAGGAGGAAGACATGAAAAGTGATTCAGAGAAGGCCGATATAAAGCCCAATAGCCAGCGTGACTACTGAGACGTGTTCCTATAGCCAGCGTGACTACTGAGAGGTGTTCTCTATTCGCAGATCCAGACGCACAGGGGGAGATCTCCTGCCCATCTGCGCGTGTTGACAAAGCCCTATTGCTCTATTGATACTATTAACTACTCATATGTATTATCTTTCTGGGAATTGATACGAATATTAAAATAATTCTGAGAACTAATAAGAACATCAGAATTACTTCCCTGAATTCATTTACAGAGCCCGTCCCCTTCCTGGGCATGCGCGGTGGCGTCCAGTGGTCGTGAGTTGGGGTCTTGTGGAGGAAGGCTCCAAGTCTTCTTCTCAGCTGTAATTTTCACCCCTGTCCTGACACATGCTCTCGTGCATTTTCCCAATGTGGCACATTCCTGGTTTGTTTTTTGTCTTCTTTATCTTGCTGAGGACTCTTCTTCCTGATTAGTGACTGCCTGTTTTGGTCAGTCTGTCCTACTTTCCAAGGACGAGGCCTTCATTCAAGACTCACTGGCTCCTGCCTTCACATTGTTTATAATTCACTGGTTCCTGCTATCAAAATAAAAAACTCCCCAAGGGATCTCACATCAGAGACTAAGACCAGAGCCAGGTTAAGCCTGGCTGTGTGACAGCATGCCAACGACGTGTCTTTCCACTCCTCCCAGCGGGGGCTGTGGTGACCCTGATGCTCGGCATCAGGAACCAGTTCACGCACGTTTTTAACACTCTGCCCTGGGAAAGGTTTTCTAGTATTTCCTTAAAAGCCGTCAACGGAAGGCAGGATCACCACGAACTGCTGCAAAGCGCAATGCCATGAGTTTGAAGCACTGCTTCAACGGGACACCCTGGGAAGTGCCACCCAGGGAAACGGGTGGCCTTAACTTCAGCCTCATACCGCTCCTCTTGTGAGGAGCTAAAAGCGTTGTTATAGCGCCTTCCTTTAAGCCTCTGCAAGGCTCGAGTGCCTCTGGGCGAGCCCCTCCGCCGGCGCTGCCGCCT
>NW_010426013.1:24376-27135 GCF_000710305.1 Buceros rhinoceros silvestris | reverse complement strand
TATAATAAATGTATAAAAAATTATTATTAAGGGATCCCCCACCCTTGGAACAGTCACTGGCAATGCTTCCCCACGCTGCAGCCTCATCCTCCCCGGTGTCCTACAGCTCCTGGTGCATTTTTGCACCTTCGAGGCTTTACCCAAGGGCAGAGGTCAAAGCCTCTTGTAACGGGAGAGGGAGCCCTTATCCTGGGCATGGTTCTGGCCATGGAGGAGTCACCCCTTCTCCTGGGGACAGCTGGAGGCTTTGCCTCTGGGCTGGGGTGGAGGAAGAGGAGCTCCCTTGCTCGAAGCTCACAGGATTCAGCCTTAAATCCCTCTGTGCTTTGGTCCTCAGTCTGTAAAACGGAGAGATTTGTGGCTCTCCAGGAGGGACAGAGGAGGTTTGATCTATGTTTGTTGAAGCTCTATGAAGTACTGGGATAAAAGGTGCTGTGAAAGTGGTTGTTCTTGTCTATGGAGCCCAACCTCGGCCTCCACGCTTTGATTCCTGCGGGAGGAGGGGTCTGAAGCACCAGCTCAGGAGGTGGATGTGGAGCAGGAGAGGTTTATCTGCCTGCTGCTTGCAGCCAGGACTCACGCCGGGAGGGGGTGATGCTGCAGGTGTGTGTGTGGTAAATATGTGCTGTTCTGCTGGCCGGGGGCTGCCTGGAACATCGTGAGCGCTAAGAAAGGGATGATATGCTGAGAGGGGGATGTAGGGGAAGCAAAGCGGCTGGGGCCAGCGTGTGTGCCAAGTCAGGCTGAGACCTTACAGGGTGGGTGGCTCAAAGCTACGACCTGCTCACTTTTCCTGCTAGCCACAGCAGGTACTGGCTGCTCCTGACTTCCCACCTCGTCCCTCCATCGTCATCCTCACCTAGCAATGCCTTTACCAGGTGTGTACTGCGCTGTAGTCTGGATTGCGAGCTCCTCGGGGCACCGACTTTTTCTGCTGTCGTTGTTTTCCTACGGCAGCAGGAACAGCAGGGTCCTGAACAGGGACTTTCCCACGGTGTTCTGTAGGTGGCTTTTTCCAGGCTTCCTGTGTCTTTCCGTCCTCCCACTGCATTTGGTCCATGTCACGTATTTCACCTGCACACCCCAACCCCTCTATCATCCAAACATGTAGATCATAACCTGTTAAAAAATCTATTCATTAGAAGAGAGTAACGAAGCCTTAAGCCAAATTGCTTCTCTGCCTTCTTTCCTCCCTTTCGTCCCCTTCGGTCAGCGTTTGTTTGCGTTTTTCTTTTCTACATCCCAGCATAAAACAGTACCACGTTACAGCATAAAGCAATACACCACTTATCTAATCTTGAATATTAGATGGGATAGACTTCGTACAGAGGGGGGCTGTACAGAGCACCCGCAGCAAGAGCCGCCTGGTGAAGGACAATAGATTGCTGCAGATATGGATTGAGTTAGACAATTGAACCAATTATACTGTTCCGCAGACTTCAATGAGATTGGAGAGCATTTCCTGAGCTTTGGTAGAAGTAATCAGCATTCCTATTCATCTCGGCCCCGTCCTGCCTGCGAGGCGGCCGCGCTGCGCAGAATGGAGCTCCTCGCCACTCGTGGCCCTCAAACAATTCCCCGGCATGCTTCGCCAGAGCGGTTTCTCCTATTTTACTCTTTGTCCTGGTCAGAATTTAAAAATCACTAATTGCTTCCCCCCTGCCCCCCTTGTCTAATGTAGCGATTTCAGTTGGATTTTTGAGTTTGCTGTAGAAATGTTGTTTGATTCTGTCTGAGTGGCTGGTTCTTCACCTCCAACACGGCTGCATTTCGGCAGCTGATAAAGGGACTCTTGCAAGTCTAACCTGAAGCTGGTGGGTACATTACAAAGTGCTTTGTGGCACTTGGGGTGAGAGGAAGTAGAATGACCTATGCTATTTCCTTTTTAGCACCATTTAAGCCGTAAAACCAGCCAACCAACTCTCTTCCAAATGTGGCTGCTGAGATTGACTGCAGTGGCGAAGATAACAAGTGGGAAGGACTTTTTTTCCTCAAGGGTCCCCAGCCCTCCTAAATCAGCCCGGGGATCCTGGAGGGCTGCTGTGGGAGGCGGAACGCTGTGCATCCCAGGCGGGGACATAAAGCCACCAGACAAAATGTCACTTGAAGTGTTGCCTCTTGTTTAGCAGTAACTCTGCTCCATAAATGCAATTGATCTCCTGAGAGAGGAGGGATTTCTTCAACAAATGCAAGTGTTGTTGTGGGAGGCGGAACGCTGTGCATCCCAGGCGGGGACATAAAGCCACCAGACAAAATGTCACTTGAAGTGTTGCCTCTTGTTTAGCAGTAACTCTGCTCCATAAATGCAATTGATCTCCTGAGAGAGGAGGGATTTCTTCAACAAATGCAAGTGTTGGGGGAAAAAATATACGAGCCTCTGGGCTTCTGTTTCTTCTGTATATGCTCCGTATCCAAGGGCTCCAGCAAGCGTCAGAGAACCCCAGGGGATCCAGGGATTGCTGTGTGTAGGGCTACGTGCTCCACATCGTGTTGCGTGCTTGACTTAAAGTTGGTCCAGATGTAAAATCACTTCCAGCAGCTGTCACAATGTGAACTAGGAAGCGAGGTTTTAATTGTCTTTCCTTCCATTTTTTGGTAAGATATTGTTGCTGCTGTCATGTCTCTGTGCTCGATCGTTCGTTTGAATCAAAAGGAATATGAAGTTTTGATTCAAGCAGATTTAAGCCTTGCTCTATCTGGGCTAAGAAGCAGCTTGAGCATCTTCAGCTAAAAGGACTATTTTGCAGGAGGGGCTGGGG
>NW_010426013.1:21648-24253 GCF_000710305.1 Buceros rhinoceros silvestris | reverse complement strand
GAATGGGGGGAGTTTTCCGAGACTCTAAAAACAGAAGCTTATAATGAAAGTGCTTTCTCAGCCATAACTATAGTGTGCTGGCGTAATTGGAATGCTGAGTGGTGTGATGGGTTTAGGAAGGTAATAAGAACTGCAATCAGTATTAAATAAAATGTATCTTCCTTTAGGGGAAATAAATGTATATTAAATCAAATATTCATGAATCCAAGTTAGTCTTCATACATTACACAAACAGTTTTTCAAAAACGCAGCTATCCGAAAGGCCTGGTTTGGGTGTAAAGGAGAGGGATTAGCTGTCAGCATCCTTGTGGGGAGGGGAAGGGCCCAGCCTGTCACCAGCTGAAGGGACAAAGCTCTCTGGGCTCCAGTGAGGTCTTGCCTGAATGCAGTGATTGAGAAAAGTGGGCTGAGTTGTGCAGAAGGATTAAAAGTGAAACTGCCTCTTTCTAATGTTTATCATCTCCAGCAAGACCTGGACACCCACATGAGCCTTCCACGAAAGGCAGCTTGGAAGGGGAGTTAGGGCAGCGGTGAATGTGGAGATGTTTCAGTAAGTGCTCCGTTAACAAGAGGATTTCTGCCCTGGCAGCGATGAGCAGGGTTCACTTGCCTGTCATTGAGGCAGCTTTTTAATTCCTGCAAACAAACGTGAAAGATGTCAGCTTGGTACCAACTCTGGGTGTGGGTAACATACAGGTGTGAGAGCTTAAACTCTGTAGGGGTAGGATGGCTTCCTGCTTCTCACCTGAAGGGCATCCTCCGTGCCAGTGTGGCACAGTGCTGTGCTATGAGAAATGCTCTTTGTGACAAGAGCTCTCTAGGCTTCACAGCCTTCATCCCACTTTCCGTGGGGGGTGATGCCAATCTAGCTCAAAGTGTGTGTGGGGGTTAAGGTGATTCGATTAATCGCTCTCAAGTCAGGCTGCATTTGTTAGCTAACACCTTGGGGTTTAGGAGCGCAGGTAGTAAAAGTTCACGTTTGTAAACGCAGTGACGAATCTGTAGGTGATTCCAGAGGAGTTTGTGAGTTTAATCAAATGGGACTTGGACTTGTCAGCAAAATTCTTCTGTGCCATTTATGAAATGTCGCTGGTTTTATCCAGCAGCTACAATCAGTTTGCCGTTGATAAAATAAGCAAACACCTCTAAGTTGCATCCTTATCCCTGTCTTTATAAACAGAGGGGCAGAGCGGCATGGGGAATGGGTCCTGTTGCCTTCCTGGGGTGAGGAGGGTTTCATTCTTGACAACTTCCAAAAAAGCTGCCCACAGCCCTGGAGGAGGGGCTAATGCATGTCATTTGCTGAAACCACCAGGCTCCTCTTCCCTGCTTGGGGAATTATTGATTTTTATCACTCTACGACCTTACATGTGTCACTGTCTTGTGCATGCTGGCCTGTAGGAAGTGCTGCCCACAGATTCACAGCTGAAGAATTTTATTTTATTCGTGATTACTTTCCCATGTTTGGCTCATCACCAGCAAAAATCCACACAATGGTATTAAAAAAACCCAAATGGAAACGTTCCCTCTTCCCTGCCACCTGGCCTCCATGCCACTGCACCCCAAATGCTTTTATTCATCTCAGGGCAGGAGGAATGTTACTCTGTAAAGTCTCATCACTGTCCCATTGATTTCATTGTCTGGGTGTCTTCAACAGCTTTCTTGGATGTCTGTAAGTCGGGGAATGGAGGCTATGAGTGCAGGTATCAATACATGAACATGTAACCTTAGAGATGCTGTCAGCCTGGGCGATGCAGACAGGAATTGCTGTGGGTTATTGTGCAGCGTCCCTGCCAAAAACTCAGTCCTTGCGTTCAGAAGTGGAAGGGGGATGAGCAGAGATGCTGTTATGGAGGAGGGATGGTTGTAGGGAGAAAATATATGGAGCATCTACTAGAGCTTGCATGGTACATTAATTGTCTGTAGCTTTTCCCTTTCTTTATCAAAGCAAAATTAATTATGGGGAGGTGATGTTCCTTTAATGAACATCATTTAATTTAAAAAAATGGACGAGTACACTACCATTAGGTCTCTTACTTAATGTAGTGTGTTTTCTTAAGCTAAATTTGCTTATTGTTACACTGTGAAGGTGAAGACAATCCTCTTTCTCTCGGATCTGAGAGAGGAGAGAGCATCTTGGCTGCCCAGCGTCACCTATAAACAGAGTCCAATCTCTCTTTGCCTGTGGGGGACACTGCTTGACCGCTTATTGCATATTTGATCAGTTTATTTCTGGATCTGAGAATCTCCGATGGGTGTCAAGGTGACAGTCGGGTTCAGATTAATTGGCATGGTAAAGAATGGGAAGGCGGGGGGCGTGCAGCGCCCATCGCACTGGGCTGCCGGTTTTGAATGATTTCTCCCCCTTCTTAAAGTACACAAAGGTACAGCAGCACTCGCTGGGAAGTGCTTGTGGGTTGACAAGAGCTTAGTAACATCACTGGTGAAGGGTGTTTTTGTTTTTGCCCGACGCTAGTGAAATAAGCTCATACACGAAGCCCCTCTCCTCCTCCTTTCTGCTGCCGCTCTTCATCAGCGCTGAGCAGCATAAACAGGCTGCACAACGTCACGGCGGGGGCGGGCGCCCCCCGACCCTCCCCCTTTG
>NW_010426013.1:19453-21589 GCF_000710305.1 Buceros rhinoceros silvestris | reverse complement strand
GACGGGCTCCGCCAGACACTCCGCTTTGGGGAATGCGCAGCATCACCGCGACGGGGCCGTCCCGCAGGGTCCCGTTAGCAAAGGGGGTGGGAATCGAGTGCTTCAAAAATGCCGTTAAATGGTAACAAGAATGCTAAGTCTGCGTTTTAACTAAAAACACAGTGAATTGGTAAATTTGAGTGTCCGCTGGTGGTCACTTTGGCCTCAGCGTCCTTTGCTGTCCTATCAAACCATGATTCTAGGAAGGTTAATCTCAAAATTAGGTAGTTGATTCCTATTAAGAGCTGTGCTCTTGCACTTGTAAAATCAAATTGTCTGCTAAGACAGACAGCTTGCTCAAAACACAGTTTTGAATGAGATGTCAGAACTAGGATTTTTTCATATTAAGAAAAACGTGAGGAAAGGCCTTTTTTAATCGCTTCTGCTTTTAGAGATCAAATATAGCGTTTCTGGTCTGGTTTCTGTCTATTGGCGCTCTATTTGAAGTGTGATTTTTGGTGTGTGAGTCACCTTGAAAAAATTTTAAATTTAGACTTTTTGGGAAAACTGGAACTTAACTCCTTAGCTCCTTCCACGGAGCTCCTATAGCTCTGTGGAAATTTGTTCCATATAAATCATTAGGAAGAAAAATTAAACTGTGACTGTACTGAGTTGCTGCCGAAGGTTTTCACCAATATGTTTGAAGGCCAGAGAGGAGGAGGAGGGTCTCGAATATGTGATACCCATGCCTTAGTGTTGCTGCTGGGGCTCTCGAGCCTGTTACAAGCCCATTCTCACTTGCTTTAGTGGATTTTGGATCAGGCGGTTGCTTCTGTGCTGCCAGATCAAGCATCCTGATTTCCAGCTTTTTTGTTGTTCTTTGGCACCAAGTGGAATGTTTGTAAATGAGCTGTTGGTGATGCCTGAGCAACTGTGTTTTACTTGATTTTTTTTTTTTTCTGCCTTGAATATGTGGTTTGGGTGTAGCCTGTGCATGTGGGTACAGAAATATATGCTCTTCCCTTCTTTATTTTACGCAATCTGTACCACTTGCTGTGTATGCCTTTCTCCCACTGTCAAGGGGTTATTTCATTTGTCGTCTCCTTTTGCCGCGTGGGGTGAGATGTGGTATTTGTTAGTATACAGAAGAGATGGCACTTCCACATCTGCGAAATGATGTACTCGAGGAAGTCATCCGAGGTGAAAAGTGCTGCGTAAGGGTAAAATGTTATAAGCCTGAAACAATGTCTGTGAGCAGTGATCATCTCCAGTGCTCACCTCTGCGGGGCCGAGGTTTTGCCACCCAATCTCCTGTGCTCAGATTAACTTGGTAGTATTAAAGTGCCCTGTGCAGGCTGCTTTCTCGCTGTCTGTTTTTGAGTAGAGAAATGCTAGCTCTTGCATACAAAAATGGGGGTTTTAACCTAAATAAAACCATATTCCATTGTTATTACCTTCATTCTCAAGCTGTGTTTATACTCCAAAAAATTGCAAGCATAGTTTCCGGCAAGAACTGCTGATAGAAAAGATTACTTTTATATTTTGAGCATTTATTGGCTTGTTCAGCGGCACTTTTCTGTTATTTGCCGTAGCTGGAGGGTCTGACTGTGGGGGCATCATAACCAAGAGGTACCAGCACCCCCTCGTACCCCTCTGGCTGGCTGCAGGCAGAGTGTTCAAGTCTTTCACAGTTACGTTACTGGTGAGCAACTCCTTTACATCGGGGCTCGATGGCCTGTCTCTTTGGAGCATGAACTTGCCATGTCATGTGGTGGGGGATTTAAGAAACGCGTGGTGAGATCTGCGTGACGTGGGTTGCCTGCAAGGAGCAGGCGGCTGCTCCGGGACCTTCCTGCCTGCATGGTTAGGATTTCCTTTTTGGTTTTTACTCTGTTTTTAATGCCGGCTCGGGGAATACTTTGAGAGCCTCCCTTCTGCTCCTGGCATTCACGCAGGGTGCAGAGACAGAGCTGATCCTGCTAGTGCGTGAGCTGGTCCAGCAGCAGAGTCCTCAGCGGAGCTCGTAACAAATGCTCGCAGCTCTGCAGGTCCAGAGGCAAAACCACATCCTTGGCTGCGCTGGGGTACAGAGCAGGAGCGATTTGGGCTGGCAGGGCAGCCTGAGGAGGGAGAGGGATGCCGGTGGCCTGAGCCAGC
>NW_010426013.1:18765-19330 GCF_000710305.1 Buceros rhinoceros silvestris | reverse complement strand
CCATCGCCCACCCCCTTCCTGAGAGCGGCCAGCCAGCAGCTGGGACCAGGCTGGAGCAGCCCTTCGCTGCTCGCTTCTCCGCGCTCTGACAACAAAAGAGGGCGCTCCGTCATCTGCGCTTATTTTTAACCGTAGTGATTCGGGTTTGTGGAGGGGTTTGCAGGCACAGGGTGCAGGTTCCTTACAAACAAGCAGGAGGACGGGCGATAAGAGCCCGGCGCTCTGCCCTCAGCGCTGCGGTTATTATCCGCTGCCGCTCGCCCCGGCCAGGCTGGTGTTCCTTGTTCGCGGGTTCATCTCATTTTTTGAGATAATAAATCTGTAGCATCGAAGCGAGGCTCCAGGCTGGGATTTTCAAAGCCGTTCGAAGGGGTGCGTGTGTCTAGTGTCAGCCGGAGCAGCGTGTCCAAATCCCCTGGCAGCTGCGGAGGGGAACCTCGCCGCAGCTCAGCTGAGAAGGCTCATCCTGAAAAGAATTCACTCACCTCGTCCTGTCGTATGGGTGGTGCAGGACGAGCTCTGCGATCACCGCTCGGATAAAAACCCGGTGGCTTCTGGAGAGCGA
>NW_010426013.1:18011-18601 GCF_000710305.1 Buceros rhinoceros silvestris | reverse complement strand
TGTAAAGGCAGTAGCGTGCGGGCTCCTGCAGCCTGGTGCCGGCGGGCGATGCTCCGCGGCGGGCGCTTCGCTCCCCTCCAGCGATGCCTCCCAGGCGCAGCAATCTCTTTTGCCTTTAACAGTACACTTTTTAGTTACTGGAGGAGGTTAAGTAACTCTGCTGATCCATCCTGTTGTTAAGTGAAGGTAGCAGGGTGCCAACAATTAAAGAAGTAATTGTTCAATTGGTTCTGCAATAATACTCATTGATTCTTTGTTTGAAGTGATTCGCTTTTCAATCCTCTTGCATTTAGAGATCTTGTTTCACCTGTGTCAAGGCAAGTTCAGGAAACCTCATTAATTAGGTTTTGTTTTTTATAATTAGCTCCCTAACATAATTCATAGGTGGTGTTAATAACCCCATTTAAAAATCTATTAAGCTTTTGGAAAAGTTGGACAGAATCCTCTGTGCTGATTTTTTTTTCTTTCCTCCCCTCTTCCCTCCTCCTTTTCCCTTTGGAGATGTGGTGCTTCTTCCTTTTACAGCGCACTAATTAAAAACAGTAGGATTATGGTGGGAAATAATATGCATGTGAGGTTCTCATCCACAG
>NW_010426013.1:10670-17932 GCF_000710305.1 Buceros rhinoceros silvestris | reverse complement strand
TGGGAGTTCCTCACCCACGGGGCAAAAGGGGCCTGCTGCCTCTCTTCCCCGCCTCGCTCCAAGGTATGCGCTACATCTTTAGCGTGAGCTGGCAGAGTTCATTAAAGGACAGATTGCCTGTGCACGCTGCAAGGACCCTTGGCATTTGCAAGGCTGCAAGCCGGGTCCAGAAGGGAAACGACAGGAAGAGATAATCTGTGGAAAACGTCGGGTTTGGATCATCCACTGCGAGTTCTAAAAGGCAGGTTTCCTTTTATGGGACACCCTCCCCAAAAGACTGTCTGCAGAGGGAGGATTTTTAGACACGTAACTGTTCGTCCCAGCCTGCTCCAGCCCCCCCTGCCCTCCCCACCTGGCCATCCTGGGCCTCGTGACGGCTCTTCCTGGCACGGCAGCAGTGCCGGGGCTGTGCCATGCTCCGCAGCAGCCAGCTCTAGCCGTGGGGAGCGTTGGTGCAGCCGGTCCCGGCTCACTTGCAGCGCTGCACCTGAACACGCGTTTAGACTCCTTTTAGCGGGAGCAAGGAACCAGCTGCCCCATTTTACACGAGCTGGAGACTGGGGAGAGGCTTCTGCTGTGTTATTTTCTTCCCTCCGCTGGAGCTCTCGCAAACCATTGCAGATGGAAGTTGTCCGTCCGTCTGCGCCGGTTGTGCGTGCTCCTCTGTGCCACTGGTGTGTCTCAGGGCTTTGCTGCCATCTGCGAGCGCGCCTTGCTCCCTTAGGCTGCCGTAGCGTAAAGCTGGGAATCATGTACCCACGGGGGTGCCAAGACTCTCCGATGTGGATCCTGTGAGGAACTGGAAGGAAATGCTGCCTCGTGGCTCATGCATGGGCACATGCCAGCGCTGGGCCCTGTGCTGCTGGAGCTGGCACAGGAATGGTTTGTCCTGCCGCCTCCTAAGGGGGGTATTTCTGTGCGTGTGACAGCAAATACCCCGGTAAGCTCCTGGGATCCTGTGGGGTGGGGCACGTCCCTGCTGGATGGTCAGCACGTGTGCGAAGGCTTTGCCATGGAGCGTGAGTCCTCCCGTTCTCCCTGTGCGGGGGATGTATGAATTGCCAAAGGAAGATGTAGCAGGAAGATCTTGTAGTCAGATCTGGCACTGCCTGCAAGTCCTGTTCTTAGCTTCCTCAGGGAAAGCTGCAAACCATTTTTTGCCTGGCAGAGCTAGACAATGGCTCAGAAATCCCATATGACCTTCTCCGTGAGCTCTGAGGCATGTCACCTGTCCTGAACAAGCTACAAAAATGGTATTTTTCCATGATCACAACTTCTCCCTGAAAGTCAAAATGTAAATTTTTGTATTACCTTAAAAATGGAGACTCCCCCCTTCACATGCACCATACTTACTTCCACATGAAGCCTCTGGACTCTTGATTTATTATTGAGCTACAATGGCTAGAGCAGGAGAGCAAAGTTAAATCTACGAAACTGGCTGATGTGCCAAAATTAACAGTTGTCAGCAGCAGAGAGGGGAAGCCACCAAAGGCGAATGCTAATACTCAGCAAACCGTGGTGTGGGGAAGCAAAGTTGACTTCGCACTCCAGTTGCAAAAAGCCTCCTGCAACACCACGGGCAGGGCGAGGGGGATGCCGAGGAGCTGGAGCAGGAGGCAGTGGTGCTGGGGAGAGACCGCAAGGACAGCACAGCCTTTGCGGGGAGCGATGGAGATCGAAGGTGGAAAAGCTCCTGCAAAGCACCGCCCTGTCAAACCCGCTCACTCCGAGGGTGTGAGATGCGTTCCTTAGGGAGGAGCGATTGCTGTACGGGGGCACTCGGGCAGCGTTCCCATCGCTCTTCAAGGTAACTCAGGTTTGGGTGTGCATAGCTGGAGAATTTTAGGCTCGGACAAGGAGACAGTTCAGGAAAGGAAAAAACCAGCAAGGCTGGTGTGTTCAGGTCAAGCTCAGCGCTGCAGCTCCTGATGTGATTTTTCTGAGCCGACAGGAGGGGGCAGGTGTCATATCTGGAAAGTGGATCTGAGATTTGGGGGATGAGGTTAATTATGGGGTTATTTGTTATGAACTTCTGAATTGAGATCTTCTGCTGAGTGGGCTGAGTCTGCAATGTGCAGCACGGAAATCTGGAGCCCTTGTCTAACAAAAGGGTGAGTCACGTGTTTGGTGAAATTGTTTATAGCGGCCCAGGGTTAAAGCGGTTTGAGGTGTTTGCTGTCACTTCCCAGGCTTCAGGCATCTCTTTCACCTTGATTTGCAGTTTTGTGGCTTTCTTATATACAAAGGGCTGCGCCATTCCAGCAGGGCTGCTCTTTGGTTCTCTGTGGTGCTGCTGGCAGGAATCGACCCTCCTGGTATCTGGGAATTTTCCATGCGTATCGCTTGAACAGCTCTGGTAAAACAAATGACTTCCTAGATCGAAGTTTTGGGACCAAACCACTTTCTTCCAAACTACACGTCTCGAGCTGATGAAACAAAGCATGAGAACTTGGCTGACCAACCTTTAGCTGGAAAGCTAGTGTCAGGGTTTGGATGAAAAGCTCTTCACGGGACTCCAAAGGAAGTTAGTTCCTTGCTAATCCCGTAGGAAAAAAGGAAAAAGGTTAATACAGGATGAATCAAATTGTATTAGTGAAAATTGCACCATTAGAAGAAGCCTCTTCCTGCAAAATGCACAAATATAGCGTAATTCACAGATGCATGAGGGTCTTCTGCACCAGGAATATTTGTCATCTCAGAAGAAAGTGGAAGAGGTTTGTTCTTCAATGCCTGACATGTCACTACATGCTGTGAAGTGCAAATAGAGAAAGAAAAATTAACACATAAAAGAAATGTATGTTTCTGCAGGAAAATTAGCTGGTTAAAGCTGAGGGAACTGGCTTTTTTTAATAAAAAAAACCCCAAAACAGCAAAGTAGCAGCAGAAAATAGCAGCAGTATTTTCTTTTTGCTTTGTGCGGGGGCTTGGGGGGGGAACCCAGCAAATCTTATAGTGCAGCTTTGAGTGCTCTGAGCTGGAGGAGATAAGACTTTGCATGAGAGGGGGAAATACCTCCTAGAAATACATAAAGCTGGAACGATCCTGCTGAGCCCTTTTGTGTTTCCAGAGCTGCAGTTCTCAAATGAGCACCTACTGCAAGACACAGGCAGGCGGAGGGAAGATGAGGAGGAGCTGAGTGCTGTTGCATCGCATGCACAGATTTCTCTGTGGGGAACCTAGGTGCCCCTCGCCAGCATCCCTGCAGCCTGCCTTCCTCTTCCTCTCCCCTGCCCACATTCGCAAATAAAAAGGGGGACTCAAAGTGTTGCTCAATTGTAACATGTGAATATGTAAACACATTCAGTGTAGAAGAAAATAATCTAATTATTCTATTACGAGGCACTATCAAGTACTTTAGGTCCATTGCTGTCTATGTCTTCACCTTTGTTTTGTTTTAAAAAAGGATTTTGAAGGCTAATTGACTTCTTGACTCATCCCTTGATACTATCAGCACTTATGGATCTAACTGACTTTGGTGTGAGTTTGCGGGGTTGAGCAGGGCTGGGACTCTTCAGAGTAGAAGCTTGTTCGTGGCTTATGTTCCCGAAGCTCGGGGTGAGGGGGAGCAGCAGTGCTGGCTTTAGTTTTGGCCAGCCAGGATGCGGAGCTGCCAGGCAGTGGAGCTCTGCCTGAGAAAGCAGCGGGGGAGCTCATGTGGCTTGTTGACCTTGGTCTTTGAAAAACAAACACTGGAAAGGCAGTGTGGTAGGCACTGAAAAAAATCAACTCACCTTATACTCATTACAATGAAAAATGGATTAGCATCTTCTGATCTCGTACTGCCTTGTGGGTTTGCTTTGTTTTGTGGCTGATCAAGCCTTCGGGCTGCACATGAGCTGCAGCGTGAAGCTGGTCCTTGCAAGCAGAGATCAGAGATACGTACAGTGATTCAGCCGCGTGTCCTCACTGGGCCCTTGAGAATAACTGCAAGCAGTGCAGAACTCTCCGTCTTGTACATCCTAGTGCTATAAAGGGAGACGAGCGGAGCGCGGTGCTAACCTTCCTCCTCCTGCCCCTGGGGAGGCACTGGGAATGTATTAACTTCAGGAGATGTCAGATGTCCTCTGCAGCTGAGGTCCAGGTCTTCAAATTTTTAACCATAAAATGCTTCTACCACGAAGGTTTGAGGAAAATGTTAAGCCCATTTCATTAGCCTTCAATGTTAATGTTACAGTGAAGGTCCTCAGGATAGTTTCACCACTGAACACCTTTGTGTTGCCTTCTCAGCAGCTATTTGAAGTCCTGGTAGAAGTGTCTCCAAATAAGGTATGCTTGCAGTGCTGCTTTCAATCTCTTTCAGGATTATTTTGTATGTTTTCATCAGAAATATGAAGTAGGAGAGGATTGTATTGCCAAGGAATTTCTCTGGCTATGAAATAAATGCTAAGCTCTGTTCCAGCTGTCCTGAGTGAAACACGTCTGGTGTAATCTCAGCAGCGTCTAGTTACCTGCACAGGTTATTACAGGAGAAAGGCTTTGCATCTGACCAGCATCTCAGCCTTTTAATAGATCAGGATGGTGGAGGAGACCACAGGCACATCCTTTTGCAAGGATGTGGTTTTATAAGCTGCAGCTTGCTTCTCAGCCTTCAAAGAACTGCTTAGTTGCAAGAAAACAACCTCCTGCCTTGACCTGCTGCTGTGTTGTTGTGTGGCTGGCGACTGCATTGCTTCTGGGCTGAACCTGGAGGTGGGCATTGGTCAGAATTTCACAGCTCGGCTGGTATGTGCTGAGCTGAACCTCATAACCTCCTGGTGATGCTGTGTGCAAGGGATGCTGCTGGCGCCTGGGAGGGGTGTGAGCACCCAGTGCTTGCACAGTAGTGTAAGGCTGCTCACCAAGGCCAGCTGTTAGGGACAGGAGTTTAAGTGCTCAAACAAGGCTTGTTTTCAGTCACAGCAGTATCCCTTGTTACTCCACAGTCTGTAAAGTAAAAGGCCACCCAAGCTTGTTCTCTTTAAACTTTCTCTCTAAACTTGAAGTCCAGACTTTAAGCTACAGACTAGCAAGACATCTCTGTTTCCCTGCTCCCCCCACGCTGATACAACAGGACCGCTGCCTCATCCTGGCCCTGATGTAGTATCATGCCAGAAGTCTGGTCTTTGCAAGGCAAAGGGCACAAAGGGGCAAGGGAAGACTTGCTTGAGACCACCTCCTGGCAGTCACTTTTAATTGCAAATGGTGTGATTTTAAAAAAAGGGGGAGGGAGAGCTCTTGCTTCAGGCTAGGGAGCAAGAGATTGAAAGCTTGCTGCTGTGGTCATCGGAGGTAAAGAATAAGTCATAAATGATCCAAGGGCAAAGGCCAAATATAGACTGATGGCTGCATTGTTCCCCGCAGCCTTGGGAAGGACCTTGGTGCTGCACTGTGCCTGAGGCGCCCGTGGGCTTAACCCTTCCCTGCTCAACGCTGCCAACAGACAGTGGATTCCAGCAGTGGATGCCCCGCATCATTCATCTGGGTGTCAGTGTCCAGCCAGGCAGTTGGGTCATGAATCTCTTGCGGAAGACTAAAGCCTGCTGAGAATTTCTACAGGGGACAGCAAGGGGAATAGAAAGCTCTGTCTTCCTATTGCTTAAGCAAATACATGGGCTTGTGGGTTTGAAACTCTCTGTGAATGGATATCTTTTTCTGTCCCTTTCCCAGGCAAGTTAATGTATTTGCCTTGGTTTATCCTCTTAAAATGAGCATCATAAAGTTGTGAGTAAACCTCATAGTTAAATTCCTCAGAAGCTCAAGTTTCTGCACTAGAGGCTTTGCTTTTGGCCTAAGTGTTGGATGCTTGCAGGTCCCAGTGTAACTATTTTGCTAAGGTGAGCCTCTGGGTCGTGATCACGATGTCGTAAACTGATGGGTCACCTCTACTCGCTTGGAACTAGAGGTGTAGGCACACTTCAGCTGCTGCGCTTTCCTCTCACTTTTCTTTGCTGGCCTCTTCTTACACCAGTGCATGCTGTAGATACTCCCTTACACACAGACTCAAAGTCTTTGGAACAACATGTGAAAGACACAAGCTGGTTGAGTTGTACCAAGAGACACCCGGTGGTGTGTGAAAGCTGTGCTGTGCTGTTACACCAGCTCACCTCCTTTCAGAGGATCAGGTGCTGACCTGGACCCGCTTCCCCATTGCCGTCTTGCCCCTCAGAGCATCAAGCTGCGGCTGAGGACCTGTCCCTCAAGACTCGCTGGCATGGAGAACAGGCTCTCCCCAGCTGGGCTGATTGTCTCCCAAATCCAGTCCCGTTCCTCCAAGTGGAGCAGTTGTGCTGAGCACAGAGACTGCCTCCCACCCTCCTGGACTGCTTTCTGCAGCTGGCACCATGGGCATCCATCAGTCACTGTCTGTGGTTATGCTCGAGCTGGCGGTGGCAGGCGGCCAGCAGCCATGATACAATCTTCCTGCAGGAGAGAGAAGCTTGTTGGCTTTGTAACTCAGCTTTCCCCCCTCCCCTTTCCTGCTCTAAATGAAATGTCTGTTATCTTTAAAGGAAAGTGTAAAGAAAGCAATTCCCTCAAAGTCCCCCTGCTCGGTGCAAACGGTTCTGCGGGCTGGCTGCAGAGGTGGCTGGTCTTGAAAGCCCAGGACCTTGCAATGGGACGGGGTCCTCCCATGGAGATTTACCCACCCAAGTCCCCTTGACACTCTCCTGTCCCTTTCCTCTGGGACACCACACAGTCCAGTGCCACCCGGACTGGGGTGCTGCTGGTATCATCTGAGCCCTGGGAATGAGGTTCCCTCTGCCTCAGTTTATCCTTTTTCTCCATTTTGCAGATGGTGAAAGTTCTTCAGCACCTGCATTTGTGCATTGGACTTGTGTAGGGCTGGGCGAGAGCAAATCTTAAAGCGTGAGAGGGAAAGGGAGCTGGGGTCTGACACCTTCCACGTGTTACAATCCATTTTATTGCACACGAGTGAGGTCACGCTGCTAGGAATTAAGCTAATTCTTTTCTGCATGGGGTTTTTTGCTCTGGCAATTTCATTGTTTTTTTTTTTCATACAAATGTGAAGCTATTGATTTTTCTGGACCAAAATTATCTCAGCATTCAGCTCCACCAAAGTTTAATGGAGGTGCATGAGGAAAACGGAACACTTTGGCCATTACCTTGCGGAAGAGGCAGCGGCAGGATTTTCTCTGTTCGCTGCCAGGCAGGCTAGAGGCTTTGTACAGGGTTGTTTTTTTTAAAAAAACCAACCAAACAAAGCCCTTTACTTTTGATGAGGGTCAGCAATGGGTACAACAGTGTGAGCGCGCATGTCTTTC
>NW_010426013.1:504-10486 GCF_000710305.1 Buceros rhinoceros silvestris | reverse complement strand
AAAGCCTCGGTAGTGAAAAACAACCTCATCCCTCAGCCTGCCGCCGAGCCCCGGCTTTGCTGCGGCAGTCCTGCGCCCTGCACGCATTATTCCTCAAATCAAAGGGGGAATCGGCAAGAAGAATGTTTAACTGGAGCCTGTGATCCTCAGGTGTGACACTGGGGGCCCCACCGCAATGAGATGCACAGTCATGCTCTCTCCCAGACGCAGGGTTAAAGATTTGCTTGGGGCCAGTCAATAGCGCGCACTGAGTATCTTCCTCAAGAATGTGTCTGCTCTTTTCCTGCCTCCAAGTAGCAGCACTTGAGTCTCAGTCCCCTACTTGAATCACTGCACTATCTCCACTTCATCAGAAACCTGAGAGTTGAGTCTTTGATGATTGTTGTGACTCACGGTGTCACAGAACTACTTACCCTGTGATTTCAACTTTAATCACTGATCCGCTATCTGCAGAGCTGCCTGTGGAACAGTTCAAATTGTAATTACAGGAAGCTCATCTGCTGCAAGCCACAAAGCAGGCTTTACCATATGCCTTTAAAGGTGAACTAATGTCATGATGAAATAACGGTGTTTTGCGGCAGATTGATACCGCTGGCTGGGAAGTTAACGTACAGGATGAAAGCTCTGACATTTTGCAAGCTACACTATCGCTCTCGAAGTCATGTTAACCTAACGCTCCCTGTTGTTTTACAAGGGATCTGCAGGTAACTGGGAAGTGTCCTCAGATGCCGGGGATGGGGAGGGCGTGTGGATCGGGGGGAATGTGCTGAGGGGGGTTATGGAGCTGTGCGGTGGTTCCTGTGTGACAGGCTCAAGAATGTGGAAGAGTTTCGCTCCTTTGCCCCTCACCTGAGGTTTATGTTTATTTTGGTCTCCTTATCCTTACTTTGGAAAGGTATTTGCTAATCTTCTCTTTTAGGGTTACTGTGTCTGCCTCTGTCCGCATGCTCTCAGAAACCTCTTCTAGGGGCTGATGTGTCTCCCCTTGCCCGAGTGCTAAAAGCCCTGCAAAGCTCTGCCCCATGCTCGGCGTTTCCCACGCTGCTAATGGGAGCATTTGTTCTCCTAAAAGCGCGGTGTCCATAGGCAGGGCAGGATGCGGGTGCAGGCAAGTGACTTGACCAAAATCTTAGTCAAATTCCGTGCAGGGGTTTCTGCAGCTATTCACCTCTGTGTGGTGTCTGCAGCACCTCGCTTCTCAAACCCAGGAGAGAACATCAGGAGCATCAGCAACAGTAACTTGCTCCTCACACGTGCCGTGGGAAGTGTTATTTGCTTTCTCAACAGCAAAATGGGAGGTACAAGGCAGTTGAGAGACTTCTTTTCCAAGGCTCTGTGGTGGAGCTGGGAATGGTCTCCCAGTCTTTTTCTAGCTGCGCGAGGCAAAGCATTCAGGCTGGGTTTTCAGGTAGAGACCTTTGCTGTTTCTTGCATCTGCAGCCCCCAGTGTGAAGAGGAGCGAAGTGGAGAGAGCAAAGCGAGTTTGTGAGAGGTCTTTCAAGAAGCCTTCGAGAGGAGTGAACAGTAATGCTGTCAGAGGCATGGTAGAGGTGGTCGTGCCCCTAATTCCTTCCTAACCTCCTCCTCCCCAGATACAGATGCATTTCAGTAGTGACAGCTCCGCATCTGAAGGGATGTTTGAGACCCAAAAGGATCTGTGTAAGTCCAACCCAACCTTCTCTCAGTAGATCCCCTTTCCGCTGCTCTTCTCTTAACGAAGGTCTTGCCATAAAGTAGGGCAGTGAGATCTGCCAGTCCAAAGCTGGCAGCCCTTGGCGACTCCTGGCCCTCCAGCTCTCTGCCTGTGCTAAACTGCTGCTCTTTCCTCCTGCAACTGGCCACATAAAGCTGAGTAACGAAGAAGGTTTTATTGCAAGCAGCTGGGGAAAATCACGTTGCTTCACTTTCCATAAAATAGCCGAGCCTCAGCTTTTTTATCCTGCCCATTCGCACATCCACTATAAAAGGGACATCAGTTATAAACATTTCCTGTTTGTGCATACAGTCTTCCAGTGCTTATGATGTATAGACTGACAAAAGGCTTAATGCTTTGAATATATAAAACACAAGGCCTGTGCAATGGAGGGTGACAGTTGCCCTTTAATGTTCTGCTTTTTAAAGATCAGGGTAGAGTTCAGAAAGCATAGTCATGAGGTTTAATGATTTAATGGGGACGACTGGGGAGCAAAAATAGTTACTACACCCTGGGGAAAAGTGGTTCCTCATACATATTACTTTAGCCTAATGGCCTATGAATGCTTCCTCTGTGGCATAGGAGGGTGTCACGGTACATAGACTCTATAATACTGAATGGGTTGATTAAATGCATATTAAACAATACTAAATTGGAAAAAAAAAGGCACCACCAACTGTATTTATTCTGTTCTTAGAAAATGTTGTTACTCATTCAATTTCATTTGTGATATTATTATAATTTTCCCCCCATTTCGCGCTCGTGGCAGAGCGAGGGAGCCGAGTGTAAACACCATTGATGGATCTGAGGTGGCGGAGTTCTTGTCTGGCGGTGGATGGGGAGTGGGCTGAGGGGGCTGGCACTGGGGCTGGGGAGGACCCAGCTGTTGGAGTTGGGCTGAGCAGCCTCTGGGCGTTGGAGATGAGGGCAGGTGGGATCTTCTGAAAACGGCAAACAAAGCGTTTGTCTGGGAAAAGGCTTTTTTCCTTCTCTACCTCTGCACTAGTGCAGGTCCCTGTGCTGTGCACGTTTCCCTCGCTGCCTGTCCTTCATGGCAGACTTAGACCGTGGACTTTGAGTTTGTTCTTTGGTGACTCTGCCATCTAACTGGGCAGTGCCACCTCCCTGGCACCCGATAAATGCTGGTTTGTGTTATCAAACCAAAGTCACGGTTGACTTGAGGAGTCCAGTTGTTCATCCTTCCTGCGCGTCCAGCGCAGACGGTGGAGGGGGCAGCCCTGTGTGTTCAGCTGTGCTCTTTCTTGGCCGCAGGGCTGGCCAACCTCGACTCCGCTCACCGTGTGCCGGTGTCTGCTGTTAATGATTGCACGGAGCCTGGGCTGCCTTGTTTGCTGGGAGTCAGGCCAGGACGGCGGGCACAAGGGCAACCAAGCTGTTTGTAGGCAGTTTTCAAGTAAATGTAAACACCCCTTGCACCAGCACTTCCAAATGTGGTTTGAGAACAAAAAACCGAAGACACGAGCATATGTTACTGCTGCTGTCTCCCAGTTCTCAATATCTGTGCAAATTTACAATTTTCTAGACAGGCTTTTTTCTAGTGGTGACCTGTTAATGTCATGTGAATTAATAGAGATTATAAGATGTCTGATTAAGTCTGGTCACCTGACAGATCTGCCCCGGTATTTTTACGCTGTAGTCTTGCCCCGTGTAGGATACGTGTTGATTATCTCCTGTATTTCATCTCTGACGTGTATATTCCCTCCCAAATCTTGTTACCTTGATGGATGAAGTATCTTTCTCCTCTGGTCCTTCCTCCAACATGGATTTGGTGTTTTCTTTTCTTTTTACTGCTTCAATCAGCTGCTTTATTCTGCACTTTGTAGTTTCAAACACAATTTACAGTTTGCCGTGCTGCGGAACTGGCTGGAGCACTGAACGCTGTAGAGCAACTCCAAATTAAAGGGAGAGGAGAAATTGCCTTTGTACTAAGAGCTGCAGTAGGGATGCAACCAACAGAAATAATTTTTCTGGAGGAAAACCAGCAGTTGGGAGGTGTGAGCGGAGGGTTGTGTGTGTGCTGTTTGGGTCTATAGGTTTAGTGGGACTCTTGCTCAGAGGCGTCTTCCCTTTCCCCGTCTTTGAAGTCCTGCTGATATGATGGGAACAGTGTTCAAATATTTGCTTGCATCTGCTACGTGAAGTGTCCAATGTGTTCTGGGAGTACATGAATATGACATAAAGAGCCTTTAAGGTGATCTCATGACTTTGAGAACGTCATAGGTTGTGGCTCCAGCGATGGCTCCTCAGATGTCCACACCTGTCTCAGGCCTAGTCCTAAAATCTTGCTTTGTGTCTCTATATTTTGAGGTGTATTTAAGCATTTGCCTTTGTCAACGAGCATGGCTGGAAGCTCGTACTCTCCAGACTTCTGACCTCTGTCTCTGATGGTACTCGTATGGCTTGAGCACCTGGCGGTGCCGAGGGATGTTCCCATAGCCCGTCCAATGAGCTGCAGCAAGAGCCTCCTTTACGCGGCTGAAATTCCCTGGAACATAAACAGTCATCCTAAGGAATGGACCTTCTCTCCCCCTCCCAACAACTTGTTATTGATAGAAACATTTTATAAATAAACATCTCTGGGTAACATATTCCATAAAATATCTAATTATAGATTATTGGATTGAACATTTCTTGCTTCAATTAAGTGGTAGTTTTTTCCCCTCAGGAAGTCCGTTCAATGCTCTTTCTGGGGAAATTATGTGTATTTATTCTATGTTCTGTAGGCAATGTCTTTTTATGTTGTTAATAAATAAACTACAGCGCAGTGCTTTACCCTAAATAAAACTAATGGAGGTCAGGCTTTGCATGCATTTCTGTTGTCCTGGTCTCTCCTGTCTGCTTTGGAACGGTGAACTTTCTAAGGAAGGAAATGAAACACGGAAGGGAATGAAGACAAATGCGTAATGGCTTGGAGAGCGACATCCGTGTACCTTCCCCAGACCAGATGTGTTCAGATATTTAAAAAAAAAAAACCCAAAAACAACACAGAGGCTAAAAGCCCTAGCGTTGAATTTCAGACCCATCCATCCTTTGGGCAGGTGTTAGGAGCTTTAGATTTGAGAGTGGATTTGCACTACTGCAAAGTTGGTAACGCTTCCTCACAAAAGTGAGGAAGTGCCTTCAGCTCTGGGTTTGAACTACCCAAAGTTGCTGTGTTTTGGCTTAAATCAAGGGCTCAGGTTTTGTCCCAGCTCCCCTAGAGCCAGAAAGGTACCGCAGCTCTGAGCTGGCCTTTTGTCTGCCACAGAAGGTGGTAGTGGCAGCTTTGGCGCTGGAGAAACTGGGTGGAGCTGGGGCGCGTGGTTTCCTTGTGTCCTGAAGGAGATGCTGTAGATCAAACACACATTGGTTCAGGGCGGTTTGCTGGCAGAGGAGGTCGGACCAGGTGATGCCCTCGTGGATTTGGTACCTACGAGCCACCCGCTCTCTCTTCCTGCTGCTTCGTCCCTCTCCAGCTCTCAGCGCAGCTTCTCTCCCAAGCGGTGTGTGAACCGGGGGGAACGGGAGTTCAAGTCAAGCTATCTGAAGGGACTTGAAACACGGCAAGCTCTTCTGCGCCCTCATCCTCAGCGGAAGGGGAGTCAGTCCGAAGCAGGGAGCTGCAGCCTTTCTTGTGCTCCCTTACCTGCCATTTTAAACAAATGCAAATTAAAACCCTCCATCGGGTTGGTTCATTCCCTTCCTTCATGTAACTGATGTTATTGGATTTTTATGCAGCACATTACACCCTGAGCCATGTCTTCTACTATTTTGCTTTCAAATTGTATCTCCTGCCATTTGTGTCACATTTAAAATGCTAACAGTATAGAATGTCATTTACAGAATCGGGGCGTTTGCTGCGGAAAATTAATTTGACTTATTCCTTCTGCCTGTTCCTATCTCCAGGCCAATATTATGCTACTCATTCTACAAGAGTAATACTTAATGAATAGGACTATTAATAATGTCAAGGTCCATGGGGGTCTTATGGGTAACGGATAGGCGTAGACTGTAAGGGGGCAGTCACCTGACTTCGGTTAATGTTCCATGAAAATATCAGGCAGTGCAATGTAATTATGGAGCAGAGGATAGTAAAAAAGGCAGGGAACTTGGAGTTTCTTAAATATTTTTTCAAATTAGTCAGTGCTTTTTCGGTCATTTACCTGAACCTTTGTCAGACCAGTGTGAAAACTGTTTAAAATTCAAAAGGAAAAACCAACAACTAGGTACCTAATTCATAGAAAGGTTCCACGGTCAGATGAGTCGGCAGTGCTAGGGAGGAATTGTGTGTGTTTGACATCACACGGGAGGGCGCGGGATGCATATACGTGTGTCACTCCTGTTCGCAGGGAATAGCGATGTGAGGAGAGGAGCTTTGCTTGGCTTTTTGGTCGGGGTTTTTTTTCCAGCTTGTCCATATCTCGAATCTTTTTAAAAACTATAGGGGAAAACACAAAATCAACATTTATAATGGGAACAAATTGTAAACAGGAGAAACAAAATCTTCTTGCTGCTATTTATTGTGCTGTTTCTGCACAGATACTAGCCACGGCGAAATGGCTGGAGGCACACGGCTGCCGTGGGCAGGGGGCATGGCAGGCCAGCGCTCGTTTTTTCTCCCCACGCTCAAAGCTGCCAACAATGCTAATGCCATGTCACAGGCACACGGAGGGGGAAGGAAGACGCTGCTTTTAGGGCCTAATCCTGCACTTGCTAGAACCAATTTTTTCTAAAGGGGGTTTAAAAGGGGCATTATTTGATCCTCTGGGGTTTTTTTCCTAAGGTCATTTTTTCTAAATCCTTGTCTAGAGCCATATCCAGGATTATTGGGTGTGTGTGCAGGAGGAAAGGGATAAGGAAATTGGCTACTGGATACTGCTTCTCAGAAGCAGATTTTCATCTTTTGCCATCATTTTTGGTAGTTATGTGAGAAAATGTGATATGGCAGCAAAATCTGAAAAGGGACCTTTGGAGACCTGTTTAGTTGTCTGTACTTTTCGGTTTCTATTCTTCACGTGGAAACTGGATGCTATGTAGCTCTCCATTGCATCTTTCTTCATTTGTCTTTGTCTTGCTCTTGGGACCATTGCGGCTGAGGGAGCAGGTTGTAAAATGAGGCCCCTGATTTCCAAAGAGCAGGTGAAAGAGGCTGTGAAAAGGGCTGGCGCTGTGCAGCAAAACCACTCTGAGCCTCCCGTCCTCCTTTCCCGAGGAGTTAACTGTTTCCAGTGCAGCCCGTGTGCTCAAACTGTGTTAGAAAAACAGAGGTGGTGAGCCCGGTTGGGTCACTTTGTAGTGAAAGCATCAGGAGATGATATTGGCAGAGACTTGGGGTTCTGCATTCCCGTGCCTGGTGCCCCAGGAGTGCTGGTGGCTGGGGCATGGCCCAAGACACCTCTCCCATCTCTCTTCAGCAGTCACACTTGGGAGCTGCTGGGACAGCTGCCTGGCTCTGGCACCTCAAGGACGTCAGAGCTCATCAGATGGAGAGGTGTTCCGGTCTGTCTCGCCATGGCAGTGGCTGACGGCAGAGCTGCCTTAGCACAGAGCACTGAATTGCTCCACCTTGCTTGGCTGGAGGTTGAGTGCCTGCCCAAAATGTCTCAGTTGGAAGAGGGCAGGAGGGTGATACTGAAAGCTCTGGCGCCGCAAGGTGTCTCTCAGCCTCTGACTATGCAAGTTCTTGGGAGTTTTTCTTTTTGAAAGCAAAACATTTCCCTCTCCCATTTGTGGCTGTGGGTTCTGTGCTGGGTGACTGAGGGCAGCACCCACGTGGAAGGAGGACACCCCTTCAATAACTGAGCATTGGCCAAGCTTGGTATAGCACATTGGGCTCCCCCTTGGTTCCTCCTACTCCTCTTCATCCTCTTATTATTGTTATTTTTTCCCCTCGAAGAAGCTTTATTCATTTCTGAAGCGTGCATTAATATCGGCAGCATTAGGCAGCCCCAGTATGTCTCGTTGCTGTGTGCCTCACTAATTCTCACTATTAGGCCACCCGCTGACAACTCCCGAATGGAGCCGTATCCCTCTGTCAGAGTTCGCCATGAATAAACATGAAAGAGACAAATGAGGCAGCACTGTCGGTTGCTTCGCAGCCAGCCGTGCGTTATTCCTCACCCGGCGCCTGCACGCAGATGGCCGGGTGGTGGTACGGGTGCCCGCGTCCCTCGTGGAGGGGTGGCGTCTCCTTGGTGGTGGTTGCGGGTGTTTGTGCAGACTGTTCTCCTCTTCCCAGCCCTTGGGAGTCCAAACTGTAAATGACGTGGTATAACCACACTTGGATCATCAAACCAGCAGTGTTTCCTGCAGCTTTTTGGAAGTCCTGTAAGTGTGTGTGCCACCAGATTTCTTGAATTACAGTTGCGTGAACTTGAAGCAGTTTCAGCAAAATCAGTGAAGCTACTCTGCGTTTCAGCTCACTTTATTTCCCGGGCGTGCGAGGTTAGGAGAGGTGGGTTCACTGACAGACGTAGACCGGTGAGGAAGCCGGTGATCATCACCAAGAGATGCTGGTCGGGAGTTACCGTGTGCCCTGCAGCCCCTCCCAGCTGCTTCTTAGAAGATGCTTTCATGGCTAAGGCAGGAAAATATCGCCTTGTTTTGAGATCAGGAAAGAAGCCACAGCTATTTTTGCAGAGTCCTGCAGAAGTGGTGCTGCTGGTGTGTTGGCAGAGGGGACAGAGCTGCTGGAGCCGGGCGGGCGCAGGAGCTGGCCTCAGGGCACCGGGCAGGCAAAGGCAGTTGAGGGTGTCCCGGTACCTCTCTAATGGTGGTGCTGGTTCGTCACAGCAGAGAGCAGCTTTTGCTCCCAGCGTGCCGCGTGAGCCTCTGGGCAGGTGCGGGAGGTGGGCGCTGCTCAGGGCTGCTGGTCCCTCCATCAGGTCTGTAGCCAGAGGGACTCGGGTCACAGACTGGCTTCTGTTTGTGATCGACGCTCAGGCCGTGGAGGTGAAGCTCAGCTGAAGGAAGGACCTGGAAGGGGGACTGGGGCTAAAAGTAGTGGCTAGTTTTTCCTTTTCTTTTGGTTCTTTTAAACTTCTTTTAATCAGAAAACTTAGTGTGGGACCAAATACTAAAGTTTTTTTTAATAGTTCTTTGCAGGAAATTAGTTTTTCTCTATTCTTCAGTTCTTTAAAAAACAAAACAAACACACTCAATACTGACCTCCTCCTGAAAACAGAGATGAACTTTTCTTTGAACATCCTTTCTGTAACACAGCTCTTGGAGTAGGAGATAGCTGCCACGACTGTCCCTGAGAACGGCCATCCAGGGCTTTCTCTTAAACTCACTTCTTCTGCTCTAACAGCGGATGTCTATAATGTTTTCTCTTGACTCTGGGATCTCTGATGGGTGCAACAAGGCTAGCGTGTAAATTTTTAAGGGACATCCTTGCTGTTGTACATCTCACACTTAAAAATCTGCGCGGGGGTGTATAACGCAGGCGGGTGTGACCTGCTGGCAGTGGCCGGGAGCAGCAGCGTGGCGTGCTCGGAGCAGAGGCAGCTCGCCCGGCCAAGCGGGGTGCGCAGGTGAATGCTCTAAATCCCCAGACTGCAAAAGCTCAGGGGCCATATCCACAAACCAAGACAGCTTCTTTCCCTTCGACCCCCATCTTCTCCTGCCACTCTTTGATTTCTCCTCTTGCCTCAGATTTACAGCTACCTTGTCCAAATATATTATGGGAAATAAAGGATAAAATGCTTTAAAAACCTACCTTCCCAGGCAGGAGAACGGGCTCTGGCGAAAATAAACGAGCTGGTTTGTTATATTGCTCAGCCTCTGTCACGTGAAGGTGAGGCCTCCTTTTTTATTATTATTATTTTTTATTGCTACCCATTTGCCTTCATTATAATTTATTTGTTAATCCATGCTCCAGCTCATGAATTTTGCATTTGGGGAGGTGGAGAGAAAGGGGAGGGGGTTTCAAAGCGCCGAAAAAAGATGCTGGCCCCGTTAAAGGTGAAGGACACAGTTGGAGGGCAGGGCTGCCTTGCTGGCCTTCCATCATCATCCTTTTCAAAAGGCAAATATGCAGTCAGCAAAAAAAAAAGAAAAGGGGGGGGGAAAGCTAAAGACTTCATGAATTTTGCATTTGGGGAGGTGGAGAGAAAGGGGAGGGGGTTTCAAAGCGCCGAAAAAAGATGCTGGCCCCGTTAAAGGTGAAGGACACAGTTGGAGGGCAGGGCTGCCTTGCTGGCCTTCCATCATCATCCTTTTCAAAAGGCAAATATGCAGTCAGCAAAAAAAAAAGAAAAGGGGGGGGGAAAGCTAAAGACTTCCCAATTA
>NW_010426013.1:0-346 GCF_000710305.1 Buceros rhinoceros silvestris | reverse complement strand
AGGTCAGAGAGGACAAATTCAAAACCTCTTCTCCTGGGCTTGTGTCCTCAGGTGAGCCAATGGCTTCTGTGCTGTGCTTCCATGTCTCTCATGCCAACTTTCCTTCCTTCCTTTTCTCTTTTTTTTTTTTATGAGGCATCCTGAGTGTAAAAAATATGGCCTGCCTTTATGGTGCTCCAGCACGAATGAAGCTATAAAATTATGAACAGTTTTTATGATGGCTATTCAGGGGATGCTTTTATATTGATGGTGTGCATGCTGTATCTATCTTTTTTCCCCTTTCTTTTTGGCATCCCTTCTTTCCCTGAAAAGGATGGCAGTATACGGGGGGCGGGGGTGGGGGGAA
>NW_010426012.1:0-1665 GCF_000710305.1 Buceros rhinoceros silvestris | reverse complement strand
CCCCAGCCTGGGGCCAGGACAGCTCGGTGTGAGCTCGCCCTGCAGCTCTTTTGGAGCCCCTGGGCCAGGCTGTGAGTACGGGCCCTGCCAGAGCACCGGGAGGTCCCTGCGTGGGTTGGGAGCACCCAGGGGCGTCACTGTGCCTCTACCCTCACACTGGTCCCACTGGGCATCCCGTGCTGCTGCCTTTGCTTGGCCCTGGGAGCAGTTCTCCAGCTGCGGTCCCACTGCCCTGCCTGGTTTCTAACCGCTCCCCGTGCCCCAGAGTCTCCTGGACATGATGGTGGCAGAGGAGGAGAGCCTGAAGGAGCGTCTCTTGAAGAGCATTGCCCTGTGTCGGAAGGAGCTTGACGTCCTCTGCAGGGAGCTCCAGCTGGACCCCTTTGAGGTAAGGCAGCACTTCTGACTCTGGTAACCTGCTGGCAGCTGTCTTGCAGTGCCCAGCCTCTGCCCAGGAGTCTGGTGAGCTCACAGGGCAAACACCTGGTCAAAACCACTTGAAGGCTCTCTCGCAGGTTGGGCGCCGGGAGGTGGCTGGGTGTCTTGCGGCATCTTGTGGATTGCTGCTGCATTTGCACTGTCCTGGGGAGTGTCCTGCTCAGGACCGGGACTGGTGTCCCAGGTCTGAGTTCAAGACGCCTAAAAACGTGAGTCAGGTCTGGGAGACCTGATTGCTGGACTCCTCTAGGCGGAGGAGGAAAGCACCATCCTGCAGATGGAGAAGAACCTGCGGACCCGTGTGGAAGTGCTGCTGAAGCAGAAAAGGGACAGGAAGCAGGAGCTGAAAAACTTGCAGGAACAAGACCGAGACTTGTGCGACATCCTCTGCACGACCCCCTTCTGCATCGACGCCAACGCCGTGCCCAGCCTGGAGGACCTGGACCGCTACCGGCGGCACTTGGCCACCCTGACCACCGAGAAGGTGGGCGGTGGGGACGGGGGGCTCCCTGGGGCAGCACGCACAGCGCTCGCTGGCTCCTAACGCTGCTCGTCCCCTCCAGGAGCAAAGGCGAGAGGAATTCGTCAGCAGCAAGCGGCAAATCATCCTGCTCATGGAGGAGCTGGACCACACTCCGGACACCAGCTTTGAGCGGGATGTGGTGTGCGAGGACGAGGAGTCCTTCTGTCTGTCCACAGACAACATCGCTGCCCTGCAGAGCCTCCTGCAGCAGGTTCGTGGTCTCACCATGGAGGGGGTCAGTGGGGCGACGCGAGGAGCGACTGCTCGGCTTTCAGCCAGCCCGTGCATTAGAGCGCCCTTTGGGGAGCTTTTGCCGGGAGATCTGGGGAGAGGATCGTCTCTGCGGGGTGTGGTGGAGCAAAGGGCCAGCTCGTGCTGACCCCCAGCTCTCTCCCACAGCTGGAAGCCCGGCGGTCCCTGAACGAGGCCGTGTGTGCGGAGCTGCGCTCCCGAATCCTGGCGCTCTGGGAGAGGCTGCAGGTCCCTGCGGAGGAGAGAGAGGCTTCTGCGGTGCACACGGCTGGGTCCAGAGCCAAGACCAGGAAAGCTGTAAGGACCCTCCTGCGCCTGGGGAGGGGGCTGGGGGCAGCTGCTCAGGGTTCCACATGCTGCTGGCTCAGCTGGAGCAGAGGAGCTGCTTCCCACAGTCGGGTGTGAGGTTTTTCTCAGCCTGGCAGAGACAGGGAGCTGCTGGAGCAGGGCCA
>NW_010426011.1:12387-18161 GCF_000710305.1 Buceros rhinoceros silvestris | reverse complement strand
AACAGCAGTGAACTGCAGTAGCCCTCTAGTCTTTGAAGTGGATTTGGAGTACAGATGCTGATTTTGCACCTTACTTAATGGTGTTATTGCAAAAGGCAATTAGTGTCTGAATCTCTCCCCAGCTCTTTTCTCCAGACCTTTCCAGAAATATTTTACCTGTCTGAGATTCAACAGTTGCTGAGGGATTATTAATTTAGACAGTTCCTTCACATTCCACCACAGAGTTAGCTTGAAGTCACAGACATGCATATGCTTGCCATGGACATGTTCCCTAGCAAGCAGAGTGTGCACTGTTTCTAACAGGTGACATTCAGTAAGCAAAGAAGCTACAACAACTTGACAGGATACCAGCTAACTACATTGAAGTTCAGAGAAATTATGAATACAGTTAAATATTGAAGTTGATTAACATGCCTAAAAGAACATCTTGTGTCAGCAAGATATATTTAAGTAGTGCAATTACAGTTTTAACTGGACTCAGCAGTCAGAAACACATGATATCATCCCCTAAACAGTCAATATTCCTCTGTGACCCTTCCTAAGGACAGCTCCTGCACTGCAAAACACAGCACCACACCTCTCCCTCTAACAGGCAGCAGAATTGGACTAGTAGATCACACCTTTTCTCCAAATTCTGAAGCTTCATATAAAGCATAAAGCTCTTTCTAAAATAGAAGTGAAATTCATCCTAAAATATCTCATACAACTAATTTTTTTTTTAAATCTGGTGTTTATTCTGTATATTGCAAAGAGTATCTACAGGACAGCTTGAATTTTGTACCACAATGTCGGCTGTGCATCTTGGATGAACAGTAAACGATAACACAATTTAATGTGACTGTGACTGAAGCATCTAAAAAGCACAAATCGAATTAGATCATGTCAAGAATATAACACAAAACATCCTAGTCCAAATCTTTAAGGTAATTTACCTTTCAGTCTTTAATTATTTGCAGTATCTCAAAAACAGGTACACAAGGAGTGATTTTAAAAAGACAAGAGTAAATTAATAAAACCAACTTGCATGATCTGCCTGGTAATACAAACTAACTCTGATCAGATTTTCTTACCAGTTGATCTCAACAGTGTGGTTGTACTGTAAAGATAACCTTAATAGGAAAAGCAGAATTCCTTTAGTACCTTATAATAGATATTAGAACTACAGAATTCAAAAGGAGGCACATAGATCAAAGACAGCGGTTAAAACCATCACTTTGGTTATATGTTATAGCTAAAGTAAAGGAGAAAGAATGTGGGCCTGGACTCTGATCTGCAGAATGTAACAAATACGGCACAGGTAAAATACGTCTTTGAACAAGATAAAAATAACCTGTGCGTTGGGTGCAAGTAGTAGTCGGTATACTTCAGCTAAGCCAAAACAGATGTGAAATACAGTCAATTTTCAATTAGTCATGGAAAAACTAACCAGGTTTCAAACTAACCATAGTACATGCAGAAAAGACCCTAAAGTTTTCATTCTTAACCTCTCTCCATATCTTCATTTCACGTTTAAATATAAACTATCTACAGTTTGCTCTTGCTGCTATTTAACATATGTTTTAAGTTTGTGGCTTTGCTTTATCTTCCTTATACCATCTCACTTATTATCCAGAATAGCAGACTTGATTGTAAATAAATATATGCCAAGTGTACTTCTCATTTTCTTTTCAGTGGTTTTAGTTGCAGTTATAATGAATTTCAGCAGACCTGATTTCTCTCTCTTTTACTAGGAGATACAAAAGGCTGTAAATGAATTATCAACTACATTATCTACAGAGCACAGATCTATATGAGACATGATTAAGCAAGAAAAAGGACTTATTCTTTATTAACAGCATTTCTGAATGACCTTTAGATGCTGCTAAAATCAAGCTAGAACATCATAATCCAATCTGGCTATGACAAAGATAAAGATAAACTTTGTAAAGGCTGATCTGGAAGAAAAGGTCACCCTTACAGATAAGGTACAATTAAGAACATGTTTAAAGCATCTATTTTAGCAAAAATATGGGGAGCATTCATCAAGAGTTATAAATTGTTCAGCTTATTGAAAGTGGATGGTAAAAATCTTTCAGGAGAACAAACCTAACTTCTGTTGTATACAAATGCTCTGTCAAAAATACTTCTACATGATTTAGACTGAAGCTGAAGGAACCTTCACCTCTGCCTTAATTTCACTTAGATAACAGAAAACCCTTATTCAATGAAGTCTGCTTTTGGCAAAAGGAAATTTGGACTCAATCAGACTCTCAGCTACACCTGAAATCTTTCTAAGAATTTTTTTACAGATGTAAGTATAGGTCTGAAAGATGCTTGACCTAATGTTGTCATTCAAAGAGGTAAAAATTTAAATCCAGAATTGTCATAAGAGTGCTTGTAGAATAGAAAGCCCATCAACTTATAAATCCTTCAAAGAGGATAGAAAGATTTAATCACCATTCTGCTACCCCTTGTTAAAACCCCAAACCACAAAACTTGAACATAAAAAATACCTGTGATTACAAATGCAATTGACAGATTTCATCGAGGAGATAAATTAGACCCATTTGACTTATTGAAATAACAAAATACATAAAATACATAAAATTCATAAAATACAGAAACAATGAACTAAAGGTTGGCAGCACTCTCATCTTGCTCCTGAAGAACAGCACATGTACACATGTGCATGCACAGATGGGTCTTTATTGTTAACATCCACAGCACTAAAACTTAATATTTAATCTGAATGTATATAGTCTCAGATTTTTTGATACAGGATCTAAGTATCTTTCTATAAATATCTATGTCTCAGAGAGAGATTTGAATCCTTTAATAACCTACTTGGAATTCATAAGACACTCTTGCAAACCTGGAGGTATGCAACTGCAAAAGGACAGACTAAAACTCAATGCCAGAATGAATCACTAAAAAATAAATTAAGAAAAAAAAAATCCCCAAACAATTTCCAAAACACTTAAACAAATTCCCTGCATCTTTGTGAGAAAACTCATGTAGTTTTCTGCAGGGAGCAGGGTTGTATTTCTAAATGCCAACTCACGGCTAGCGTTTTGATACCATCAATGAGCTAAATTATCAAGCAATCCAGGAAAAAAAGTGTTCTGCCCAATTTGGAATATAATTATCGAAACAGGCAATCTCATCTAAATCACAATCTGAAAATGTTGAAAATTTGCACCCACATTTGCACAGGAGCATAAAACCATCCGGATCCTTGATGTTATAAGTAAAAGTTCAATTCATTACACTCAGTAGGACTCTCAATTCTTTCTGGCAAGTGCTGGATATTGAGGTGGAAACATTCACTGCATAACTCAGACACAGCAACTCTGACAAAGCCCGATGTGTTGAATTCACTGCAGTAGAAAATTAGTCAATCCATTTGCAATACCTATTTGTCTAAGGTTTCCAGGGGTTTGGCAGACCAGCAAAGACATATTCAGGAACAGTATTTGCATAAGGGAAAAAAAAAAAGACATCTGGAAGACCGAGACCTATAACATCTCTATTATTGAACAATTTATAATAGTTCACCATTTTATCTTAAAGAATGAAAGTGAAAACTCCCCTAAAATATTTGCATCTCATTAAAGAGAAATAAAAAGTGTTATATCTCATCAAGAATTACAACTTAGGTGTTTTAGGAACCCACAACAGCAAAGCAGTACCAGTGAAATCATGACATCTGCCACATAAAAAGCAAGATAATGGCAGATCCAAAAGGATATGACTTATAAAATATAAGCATCTACCCATGTAAAATGTGTATATCCACTGATTTATGCTTTTCCAGTTCCTGCAGATTTTCTTTGTGAGCAGTAACACAGGGATTACACATGATTAGCTGCTGCAGTTATTGTGAAAAGAGAGGCAGCAGCCCTCCAGCATAGGCTGTCTGTGAGCAGAATAGGAAAGTGTTTCCTTTCCCTCTGAAGTAGGCAGAGCTCAAACTAAAGCTATATTCAGTTCAAAGACTTCAAAAAGCACATGCCATGGCTCAGGTTTTAGATGAATCTTAACACACCAGCTTCAGTAGAAACTGGAGCTTTTAGGTCTTCAGGCGGGCAGTACTTAAAAAAATAATTAGGAATTAAATGCATAAATCCATGTAACTGCAACATTAAATTATGAATATCATCACAGAATGGAGAAAAATCTCAAGCTAAAGGTTACATCAGCGGGCTAAGTAGCTCACCATGCCCTTATTTGTAATTCTTATATTCATGTTAGACAATCTATTTGGTGTCTACATACAAGGCACACAAAGCCAGGTGAAGCAAGTCTAGTATGAAACCTTTTCTGTTTCATTGTCTGGATGATCTGACATAATTTGGCACCTTGGCACGGGCAGGTGGCATTTAGGAGCCTAGTCATACCTGCAGGACATAATCATGCGGGCACATTGCCATACTAATCCAGAGCAGTATCTTGCCAGATCAAAACATAAACAAACAAACAAAAAATGTAGCTATGCCTTCGGAAAGCTGCCAGCATTGATAGGTGACACTGTCCTTAGCTGACAACCTTGAAATTTGGAAGTGAAATGTTTTTGGTTTCGCTCAGGTGCACAGCGCTGACGGCAAACCGTAACACCTTGCTACAGCAACAACAATAACAAAGGGTCCAGCCCAATGTTACTTGCTCAGGCCCAGCTGATGAACTTCTTGCACCATAAGCATTGAAATACAGATGGAGGAAGAAAGGGAAAAGGAATGAAGGATGTGAGATCTTCTACCTAAATAAGAGGAATAAATATGAGACAAGATCAACCAAAAGAACAATGCAATTAAAGGTAACCTTTTAGGAATGTTAGAAAGTTCAACTGTAACTGAAATCACCGAATGCTAATGTGTGAATTCCACTTATTAAAACTGATTGTGCTGAAAGTAATGTATATGAAATCATATGCTTTTGCAGGTGAAGGGTACATTGTACAGCACTTCATATGCTCGCATGCATATTTATCACTCAGTAACAAAAAATTAGTTATTTTTAGTATTTAAACAACAAACCAAGCACTTAGTTACATTGTCCAAAGCAAACTCTGACTCAAAAATTCCTCTCTGGTCAAATATCCATTCTAGGACAAGAGTCTGCCAAACCCTAGTTTAGAATAAATTTGTATGAAGATTCATTCATTTCTGAAAATGATTTGCAACAAAAATGTTAAACAATCTTAAACAGTGCAAGTTAATCCAGAGAAATACTTTTTTTCCAGCCTAAAGAGAAGAGTCACTACCTCAGAGTATTGTATCAGCTCTTCTAGAAAACATGTTACTTCTACACTGGTTTGATTAGATCTTCCTCAGACACCAAGTGCCCAGTTCAAGAGAGTTCTGATTACCTCCTCTTGCTCCTTGACTGCAGCCATTTTTTCAGAAAAAAGTTACCATGAGCCAGAATGCACATTACATTAACACAATCCATTTCCTACAGTGCTAACATTTATTTGAAAAACAAGGCTGGAACAAAATAACCCAATTTATTTGAGGATTCGTATCTGGAGTTTCAAGGCACAAGGATTATCTTCAAAGTTTCCCTTTGTTTAGGGAAACTAGGGAAACTCCTCAGCCCCCTTCTAATTCTCTTCCCAACCTGTACTGCCAAAACTCAGCATCTCATAATCAAAAAGGAAAGTCTGTGCAGAATTTCACTTTGCAAACAAAACAGCTGTATGATATATACCCCTTTACTGGATCCAGGGGCTCAGATTTGATTTTTTGTCTTTCTGGACAATGTGCAAGATGAATTTCTTTTTAGTGGAGACCTTGTGA
>NW_010426011.1:0-12265 GCF_000710305.1 Buceros rhinoceros silvestris | reverse complement strand
AACTGATGCCTCATATTTGTGTTGTAGACTTGACACATTTATATATTAACTCAGATTTCTCTTGCACTTTCAGATTCTTTACTGAGCCAAGTCACTGAATTTGTGTCTGAATTGTGTCTAGCCATAAGAACCTGCAAGATACAGGCTCAAAACCAGCAGATGTCAGTTGAATAGTTAAGTACAAAATTGTTACAACTGTCTCAGAAATATCTTATCCAATGCTATCTCCTTCTTGTTCACTGTCAAAGGTAATAAAACCTGCAGCGTGTCTTCTTCCTGGTCTGTTATGGCAACTCGTACAAGAGCACGGCCACAAGTATTTTGGAGGCAGACTTCTGTTGTGTGAAATACACTGTCCCATTACTTCTAGTACAGAGTAAGATAATTCCATCAGAGTCAGAGGAGCATCACAGACAATGTGGAGATTCACACCAGTATGGCCTTCATCCACAGGACTTAAGGCAGCAGGTGACAGTTTCACAAGCTCCTAACAGCCACAGATGCTCCCACTATGTATAGCAGTTCATGGATGTTAAACTGTAGTGATCCTGAACATCTATAATCCTATTTGCATGTCTATTAAAATACAGTATACTGTCTGAACGGCATAATTCTGCAGTTTTATCATATTTATGAATTTTATGAGTACATTGTGAATAGGCCTAATGCGATATGCCTGTATGAATTTCTGACTATATCAGCTACCTGCTTGAAAATCATTAAAAAAACCAAGAGCAGAATAGCAGTAATGCCTAAGCAAATTGAGTCATTCTCCTTCAGTACCTTCCAAATGCCTCTCTTCCTGTCAATTCTTGTTCTTTACGTGCATTTATTTATTTCTCAGGTCTGTTAATAGAATTGTTTCCAGAGAGTACATTACACTGAATCAAAAAACTTGTACTGCCTTAAGCACACCCACCAACACCAGTGGAAACACAGTTATGCTGAAAGACTTTGACTGACTTTTATACCTTCCTACAGTATTAAAGAAATAAATATTACACATATATATACACATAAAAATCTGAATGTAAGTGTATATATGTAAGTGTATATATATGTGTGTACACTGATGTTCTGGTTTGAATAAGGCAACAAATGATAATCACAAACTTGCCAATGTTCAGTTGGTATCCTTATTACAATTTTAACAAATTATTTGGCCAGTACTATGGAAATTACTGCATTTACAAAACATTTTAAAATCTATAAATGAATTTTCCAGAAATATTAAATTAATATTTATATGGCTAAATTTTAATATGTTTCTGTGTTTATCTCATTAAGTTAATAGTGAAGTTTAAAATATTAAATCAAAAAGGCTATCAGCAAAATTCAAAACTAGAAAAAAAAAAATCTTTCATTGAGACTCCAGCCACACATAAATAGATTAGGAGGGCGGCAAAGAGATTGTTAACATCTTATCTTTGTTAGAAAGAGACTTTCCAGAATAATGATCGCTGAAAATACAGATGAGCTCAAGTATAGTATGAAGCACAGAAAATTGGTACTCAATTTGAACTGTAGCTATCAAGCCCCTGGGAGAAAAAAAAAAATGGAGAACATAAAACTCTTCTAAATAAAAAAATTGAGTTTTGTGAAGACAGACAAAAATAACATCTTTAGCTTAAAAATACAAAGTAAACTTCTACTTTGAATGCATGGAACCCACTCTCACTGCTATTTCATAAACTCAGTTGGATCAGAAACAAATCCTATTAAAATAGTTGAGTATGCATACCTATCAATACCCTGGTTCTTTTGCTCAACAGGCCAAAAATGCTATTCTAAATACTAGGAGCCTAAACTAGAAGGGTGTTTAAAGCTCTCGTTTCTTTTTTATTCTCTCATTTTTTGGGATGGGAGTCGGGGATCTATAAAAATTTTGTATATTTTAATACAGTAACTATTTAGATAAATGATAATAATTTTTAATACTTACAGGTGTATATATCTTCTTGACTAGGGAGGAAGGGAAGAGGGGGAAGATGGTATGAAAAATGTAGAACCACCCAAAAGGTCCTTAAAAACGTCCTCCCTTTGAACTTTTATATGGTACATGGATGGGCTCTGTAATCTACAAAGTTGATGTGTTCAGTTATGGCAGCAGCACAAAGCAGCGGACCATATACACGGAAAAGGCTAGAAATACTAAATACTGCATGTTTCTGTTGTTGCATTCAATGACAGTGCTTACTGACACTTCTTGAAAGCAAAATGTAAAACTTCTTGGACTTCTTCCATGATATGCATGTCAAATGTACTTGGGGGTGGGGAGGTGGGGGGGTGGGAAGAGATTTATACACCACCTTGAAAGTGAAAATCAAGGATTTTTTTGTTTTCAGTTTGTGTAACAGCAACTGCAGAAAATAACTTCTGCAGATCAAATTCTACTTTCAGTGACATATGCATGACTTAAAGGTCTTCACATTTTGACTTCAGCTGTTCTCAGACAACAGACTCTTATATTCCAGTGCAATCGCTCAGACTTAGCTCAAAGCAAAATTCTCTCAAAGCAGTACCAACAATTTTACAGAGCACATTGATTTAGGAGCCACTGTATAATAACACTTAAGCCAAAACATTAAAAATGGTTTCATTTGTATTTATACAACTGTAAATAATCACAAAAACTGGATAGTAGCAAAGATGCAGACACTTGCAAACACGAATAACAACGGCACTTCTGTCTTCTGTTATCAGAGCAGATTCTCTTACAAGCAGTTGACCTTCCAAACTGTACTGTGATCTAACCTACAGAAGATTTTTTCATTCTCATCAGTGCTGACCTCTTCCAAATTCAGCTTCACGTGATTTGTTATTCAACATTATGAATTTATCTCCCAGCCTTCAGAACACTGAGAAAAAATACATTCAAGAATGATGTAAGAAACATTAACAGAATTTCCTATGCAAGTCTCAAGCCACCAAAATGCTTCTTTAAAGGAAAGGAAATTAAGTTAAGGCATTTGAGACTACATGTTCCATAAACAAATCACAAGAGGAATAAGAAACCATCATTAGAAACACCTACAGGATAGTAGTATAACTGATGTCAAGATGATTCTCTCTTGCTCTATAGAGACTGTTATGCTAACTAAGAACACATAACAACATACTACATTTTCCTATTAATTATAAAAATCTCTGCTTCACTTGATTTTCTTGAGAAAATTCTATATGTGATTCTAACAAGGATCATCTCGCTTCAAACAAAAGAGAAATTATTCATGCAGAAAGAAGTGTATAAAATCTGCTGATATTCTAGCAGATGTCACTTTAATTGTGGCAAAATGTCATGAGGACACAAGACAGACATCAAATCATATCCTGTACTCTAGCAAATAAAGGAAAAGGTCCTTTTCAGTAGATTCAAATATGTTGTTTCTTCACAATATTTGAAAGTTTTCCTGCCCTCCTCCCCTCCCTGCTAGCTCAAGCAACTCAGGGTTACTGGTTTCAAAGTCAGTAATGCCTGAATCCCCTGCATTTTCATTTCTCAGACTCCAACTACAACCACCCCTTTACATCATGACTGAGACGACACATTCATTAAAAAAATGCAAAGATACTAAGGAATTATGGACATTAATTAAAACTTCTCAATCTGCTCACATGGATTTGGGGCTGGTATGGTGATTTTAGTGCAGAAATGTTTCTCCAAATTATTTTTTATGGTGACAAGCACAATGTGATCTGGCTTTAGATTAGGGCTGCTAGATATTACTGTAATGCAAACACTGCTGGGCTAATGCAAAACCCCAAAAAGGTAGTTAAGTCTTTCTGTATATTACCATTTTCTCCTTCAAAGTCTGTTCCTGTCTAATCATCGTCACCACATATTCTCACTTAAATCAGTATAAAAGGAAGAGAAAAAAATAATTTTATGGCATCCTAGCATAACTTAACAGCACTACAGTTAAACATGCAAGGCAGCATATCTCATTTAAATAAATAACCTCTAAATACATTTATTTCTTTGGAAACAACAACAACAATTATTTACTCTGTGATCTAAAGGGTTAATGTTGAATCCTCACATTAAATGCAATCAAATATTTGTGCAACATAAAAAAAAGTAGAGGCTAAGGCGTTTTTAAAAAAAAAAGGAAACAATGAAAGAAAGAAAGATAAAGAACATTAACACATTTTGATTATGCTACATGCTTGTTTTATAAAATAAAAGTAGAGGAAATGCTAAAAACATTGAGGCAAGCCTTTGGAATAGCCCTGTCAGTAAAAACTAATCTGGTAAGTGCAAATCTGGAACACGGCATCTTATCTTTCTCCGAAAAATTTGCCATCTCTACTACATTACTTTGACCATGTCTCTAAATGCAAGTACTGCTACATATACACTAATGAACACCACCAAATTATGTCATTCTGTACCATTCTAAATTACCGACATTATTTCAATTGTCAGATTGTTCTACACTAAAAATATGCTAGAACACATCCGGTTTATGGTTAGAGTTATAGCCTTCAAAGAGTACATTTCATTTAGGACACGTACAAGTATATGTATCTATGTTTAGTGGAGGTATGTGTAATTTCAAGTAGAAAGATGGTGTTTGGTATTGGAAAGCTCTGAAGTAGACTAGCTGCTCAAAGTATGCTACTCGCCTTTGTTTAGACGGCAAATTTTTCAATTCAACCTATTATTTGTATGTGTACAAAGAGTATCTACCACCATGGGACTTCCCAGCTCTGACTATAACACCAAAGATCTTCCTGAATATAAATTACTAGGAAATAACAATAATGGCAGTAATTACTTATTCTTCCCTGGGGCAGCTGCTGTCAAGGCCAAGCCAAAGACAGTTATTTGCATGTGGCATGCAAACATCCAGCGAGTGCCTACCTGGAAAATGACAGTACTAAAACAGGTGAATTTCCACCCTGAGTTATAATAATGAATGAGCCAAATCATCTGTATTTTCTTAACAGCATTAAAAAAAAGAACCAACATATTTTCTAAACTTTAAGGTAACTAAACTGAAAGGAAAATTGAAGGATTAGTTTAACCAAGAACTGTATAGATGTGCTGTAAAAAGGAAGTCACTGTCCCAAAGAGCTTGCCCCTTCAGTTTGTGATAAAATACCATGGGAGGGGGCCTAGAAGGAAAAAGCAGAGGAAAGAAAAACCAGAAAAAAAACAGAATTCAGTAAAAAAAAAAAAAAAGACTAATGCTCCTGAGATTAGCAATATCAGATGAACATTTGACAAGCTTAGTTCACAACCATTATCAAAATCACAACAGTTTCAAGGAGTTTGTGTTATGGTGGGAGCACCAGACGCATTGCTGGTTTTCCTCATTTTGTCGGTGTCGTTAGTCACACAAGGTACTGCATTGCACAGACTCAGAGGTACTACTCTTAATCCTAGTTTCTGACTTTTCATTCACCAGTTCCTCAATTCTATGAGTAGACAATCTCTCTCTCCCCCTATTAGGTATCTCTTCCCATCCTATAAGAAGAACAACATTCTTTTTGTAAAAGAGTCAGACAAAATACTGAGCAATGGGGATACTGGATACAGCATAAATAATGTAAGACAATATCAACATTACTGATTAAAATTCATACTACAAGACCATTTATAGGCATCTATTATTAAAAAATAATACTGAACTGCAAGGAAAGACAAGTATCCATAGCATTTTAATACAACAAATTTTCTTTTCACAACCCACTGTTAAAAGCACAAAAACCTGAATTCTGCCAAAGTAGAAAAAACTAGCCTAACATTTCCATATATTGAAATTGCTCAAAATATTATTATGCCAGTGCATTTTCACATAGAGAATACCAAAGCTCTGAGGTTTACTGCAGCTGGGTTTTTTTAAACTACTATACAATGCATGTGCATGTGAAAAATAAAGCAGCAGCTGATACAATACTGGTGGCATGAACTGTTTCAAGGTAATTTCAACACCACTCAGAAGCTAAGTTTCTGTACTGCTAAAAGCTGATACTCTTATTAAGAGCTAATAAATGTGATATAGAACTAGCAAAATAATTTAAGCATCACACAGCGGGAATAAAAGAAAAATACTATACAAATAAATTTTGACCTGGTATTAAGAAATGTAGGAATTATTGTAGTTATCTCTAAGGACATAAGTCTCATTATGCTACCCTGAACTTCATATAAACAGTTTTCTGATAGTCCTTCTACACAAATTCTAAAAACAAATTAAAAATCTGATCCGCATAAATTTCTCATCCACCTAACAGCTGAGCTACCTTTGACTATGCAAAAAAGATGGAGTTTATAAGAGGAGGAATGACAGGGAAAGCCGCTCTATCTTCCTGTCATCTATGCTCCTCTTCTTAAAAAGACTTCACTATTTACTCCACAAGACATAGGACCAGGTGGATGGACTGCAGGGTAACCATTGATTGGGGCACCCCAATCAGGTACCTCACAATCTCTTCCCCCAGATCACAGCATTGGAAGAATGTTTCTAACACCCAGACTCATGTTCAGTTTAACTAACACGTTCTTATGCATCAGGGCAGGTTGCATGTGCTGTGTGTGGAAACTGTGTAGTCTATCTTTAAAACATAAGATGGGAAGCTCTGGAAACACAGCAGCTAGTAGAACTGGAGAAATCTCTCAAATTTCAAGAAGCAAAGTGACTGTATGAGAAATAATTAACTAAATTCCAAATGCCACCCTGTGTCTTAGGTACTGGCTCAGCTTCTGTTTTCCAGCCCTTCTCTTAAACAAGTCTAAAACCAAGCTACAACAATGAAGAATTTTAGGGGACATTAGAAATATTTCCTCTGAAAGCATCAGTAGGTGTTTGATCCAAACAATATTAAGGACAACTCAACCAGTTCAACCCAACAGCCTCATTCAACCAAAACATGATTTGGAAGAGTTTCAGTCTTTAAAAAAAATCCATACTGTTGCCTTTAAAACAAAGCCATGAAGGAATCCCCTTTGTAGTTTTGGAGTAGTTGAATTTTTTTTATTAGGACTTTTTTTCCCCACTCAAGTTAAATAATGCTCTCCAAGAGGCAACACAGTGTGGCCTTTGATGAGCAAACTGACATGTCTTCGCCTGACAAACTGACTTTAGGTTGTTCTCAATAAGGTCAACAGCTACAGAGGTCTTTAATTTTAACTTCTCTAATCTGAAACCAGGGCTAGAGTTTTATTACAATACCTTTAGAGTATAACCATGAAGTATTTCGGTGTAAATCTAAACACAGCCTTAACCATGAGATTGTCACAAATACCATGCCTCTTTAAAATTTTGTGAGCAGCTGCTGATTTAATTTTGAGAACAGGCTCATGGTATAATTTGCTAGAAGAAACATGATGTTACATACACTCATGGCACATGCATGGAGCAACTCACCAGGATGCATTTGTAGATACAGCACCAAGACAGTCACAGAGCACCCTGCAAATATAACAAATGCTTCCTTGCTTCAATGACCATGTGTAGTATTAAAGCCTAAAAATTTTAAACATTATTAAAAAAACACAGAGTAATATTCCACTCTGGAAAAGTCTTATGCCATGGAGGACTCACAACCCTTCATTCTCTTTCTTCATTTGAACCCTCCTTATTCAAGTGGTGCACTTCTAGGAATATTGTGTCCATAATGTTCATAAACATATGCTACAGTAAACAAAGAAGCAAAACAATTGAGTTCAACATACTCAAAATACATTGTCTTAACCAGTATCTCATGATGGGGAGAAACAAATACTTTTTGAAATTATTAAAAAGTAGTGTTGGGTTAATTTTTTTGGCCTTAATGAGGTTTCAGTTGTTTTATTAAGAAAAATCCTGCTAACAAAGAGACCACAAAGAAAAAGACATAAACAATTATATAGCATATGTATCCTGACTCCCACACAGAAGGGTCTCTGGTTTCCCTGGGCAGCTGTCAGAGCAATCAACTTCAGTCACAGAAACTTCCTTTACAGAGGTGGAAAATGAAAATTAAGACCAGCACCCCTCAAATACATATCCCATGGTTTCCCTTTTATCTCCTCTGAAATTCCGTTGTTACCCAGGCAAGCAGCACAGCCTTAACAGTTTAAAATCTGCAGCTGAACTTACCTTGGTAAAAAAATAATTCCTGGAGAACACAACTTCCAGTCTGCTAGGCCAGCTGTTCTGCTAACAAATGACAACTCCGGCTTTCTTTCTAGCTGTGCCGTGAACGAACATATCAAGATAACACAACAAGATTTTTGACAGATCAAATTTTCATTGGCCACAACTATTAGACGCACATTGGGAAGGGATGAGTTTGTTTGCTTTCATCCTTTGATCAACATACACAGATAAGTAACAGGCAAGAAGAATGTTACCTGCCGTGGAAGGTCTTTGTCATCTCTCTTTATGGTTAATTGCTTATAGCAGCATTAAGCAAAAGTGAACAAAAACAGCAGAGGAGGGGGCAGCAAAGCAGAAAATGTGCACTGTTGCTGCTTGTGATGGACTAGAATCAACACTGAGTCCTCCATAATCACTCTTTGGCACTTTTGAATTACAGACCCGCTTAGGAATTTTGCTTTTGGGATCATTCTTGTTTTTAATGTTTACATACAATTTTAGCTCATTACTGTTGAGCATGGCATAGAACGGAATATTCTGCAAGAGACATAAATGAAATCTTAATATAATGTTAACTCCTAACAGACAGCTTTGACTCATTAGTGTTGTTTTTATGTTTGTTTGTTTTTTGTTTTTTTTTTTAATGTATGGCAATTCTCCAAATCAGCTTGCATTACTGGTACATTTTTAAAGAAGTGAACTCCTTTGGATTTTAAGCCAGAAAGATCATTTTACACCAGGACTGATGTTACTCCAGAACACATTGTAACCAGCTCCATTTGCTTTCAGAAAAGGACAAAACCTCAGTTGTCTAAACTGGCATAAGAAAATGTGCAGAAAATTCTGTACTTTTCTTCTATTATCTCTTTCCTCCATCTCCCTGACTGATCCATTTTCTCGTCTTGCAGTGATTTCTTTAAATGACCATTTGGAAGTCTATAAAAAGTGTAAGTGGCATTGTAAGAAGTAGCCATATGACAGTTGAAAATGACAAGAAAGTGCCATCTCCTTTAGCTACCACCTAACAGAATGAAGAACATATTCCACTGCCTAATGCACAGCCAAATAGGCTGCTGTAGTCCCAAGAGCACGTTTAGATTACTATGATGGAGAAAAATCAGGAAATTACGAAAAAATATAGATACAATGCACTAACAGTTAAGAGATTGTAAGGTTTTGGTGAGCATGACAGAAAGAAAAAACCCCTGTGTGTTCCTCCCTTCGTGTACAGAAACTTCTCCCTCCTCTCTCACACACATTACAACTTAGTTCCTAAGTTCCTGGGGGAATCACATTCTACCAAGAAAAAGACATATGGGAATCAAAAGAAATGATAAGCGAACTGTAAGCTCTTTAAGCCAGACAGAGTCTATTTTACTGTGTTCCTACAGCAGCGGCACAACCGTATCCTGATTCGTGACTTGGACTCCTGTCCTCTGCCACGATACAAATGAATTGCGGCATATTTATTTTAAACACCAGGAGAAAATATTTATTACCTTCAATCTGAGAATCTTAGTGCTCTGTGATAAATCAGTGATTCAGGAGACCTTTTCATTTTACAGATGGATAAAACTGAGTTTAAGCAACTTCCCTGAGGGTACAAAGAAAACTGACAAGGCTAGAAGAAAAACAGACCTTTAGCCTTTCTGCCCCAACTTGTACATACATTGTCCTTCCTAAAAGTGATACAGCAGCAACTATAATATAGCAATAGGCATATTTATACTATTAACAAGCTACTGCACAACACTTACAGATGGTGTTTCACAGAACCGTAACTGTTTCATTTTGAACACAGAGTGGGTTCAGGCAAACTAAACAACCACCTTCCACAATTTTGGATTTAATACTGACCTGCTACCTCAACTGCATTAAAAGTAACAGGTGTGTAAGGTAATTTCTGCTTAAGAAGTCAACATATTTTTAAAAAATTTAAAAAGTCACCATCAAGAACTCAGTATCTACCTTAAACAGTAACCATCAAGTTAATAATAGGAAGAGATCAGAGCATATTTTGTAGCAACCATAGGTAAAACCTGGTTTGAAATGATAGCTTGTGTTACTGCTTTATAGATATTTGCTAACATTCTAGAGGTTATGATATTGAATCACTGTGGGTTTGTGTATTGTAGTCTCCTTTGATTCTCATTTATGATGCCAGCAATAAATCCAAAGTCATCTGACCTCTGCAATCGAGCCAAAAAGAACACCTGTTGGAAATAATCTCTTCCAAATGACAAATTATGGACACAGTGCTTACATCAGACAATTAAAAAAAATTATTGGCAGCTTCCCTCTAGTCCTTTTTTACTGGTACAATGCCTCCACCTTACTTATGAATAACTACACCCTCTGTCACAGATCTAGCATGCAACTTATTATTGGCATCAATTTAGGTACTCAGAGAGGGACATTTGCTTCCTTCTCTTCTGTCAGGAACTAAGAGCAACTGCCATGTTTCTGTCTGAGGTAGAAAACACTGACAGGCTCTGCAAAAGGAAATGAGTGAGCACTCAAATTTCTCACTACAAAACCTCAAACACTTCAGACTTTTAAAAAAAATGTAGAATTTTTAGAAATTTAAAGAAAATAAAATTTTTCATTATATAATTCCTAATACTATTGTTTTAAAAGATTTAAGGGCTCTAGTTAAAGGCAGGGGTCTCTTGATCTAAGCACCACACGCATATGCATAAATACACACAGGGTGACAAAGACTAAGCTAAGGATACTATTTTTCACCAAAAAAAAAAAAAATCCAGAAATAAATGGCTTATGGAGAAAGCAAGACATTTTAACATAAGATTACACTAGAGATTGGTCTATGCATCGTTGTCCACATTACATGTTTATATGCAAACACCCATTCAAAAATATATGCATACACAAGTATATGTGTAGATACACTATTCACCACACACAATAATCTGCATGTTTATATATGCACATATGCTGAAAAAAACCCCAGTAAGCTAAGTTAATTTGAGCAAGGGAGAAGCAAAATGAAAGCAAACATACAGAGGACAACAAACATGCAGCAAGGATAGAGGGAACATGACAGGTAAGGAGAATGCACCTCACAGAGAAAGGAGAAAACAATAGCAACAACAAAAAGAAAGGAGAAGCAGACAAAAAAAAACAACCAAAACCCACAACCATCAAGAGCCCAACTAATAAAGACAACCTGCTGACTTGCATTTCAACTACAGGTTTATTTTTCCTTCAAGAACAATAAACATTAAAGTGGAACAGCAGCTGCTTTGCTACCTTCAGATAGAGCCCTGGATGCCAAGAGCTATCCCCTTCCCTGTCAAAACCTACATTCGGTCACTCAGGTTAAAGTGCCACGAAGGGAAATAGTTGTGCCTGATATTGGCAATTCTAGAAGACATTAAGGATTTTTAATATTAAAAAATGAACGGATTTCACATACAGCAGTACTTACTGAGATACAATTTTATTACATATAAATTATAATATTCTAACATTCACTTCAATGACACTGGAGTATCCTGAAGTTTAAAATAAAACAAACAACGAAACAAAAGCAAATAAAGACCAAAGCTGTGAAGTAGAGGAAATATAGTAGTATTAAACTCAGCTCTGCAAACTTATTCTTTTCTAGCAAAAGCTTTGCTCATTTATCTGCAGAAAACATACAGCGTAACTGTTAGTTTGTAAACGTACACGTACTCATATTCACATCAAAATGGATATGCATGTGCTTGAGGGTAACCAACTGTGAATTAAAGGAAGTTTGGACTAGAAAGAAAAGGATAACCCTTTCCAGAGTTCTCCCCTGCCTTTGCATTCTTTTGTACCTCAGCTCTGGAGAAAAGCTAATAGCAGTACCTAGGCAATAAAAAATAAAAATGAAGCATCTCCCAGCACTATTCTTTTATTGAAACACAGCATGAATACACCCTAACATTTCAGTTTAAGGTATAACAAAGCATAGTCTTCCATTCTGATACAATACCCAGACTCCAGAGATTCACATTGAAGGGCTGCCTGCATTATGAAACCAAAATTACAAACTAATAATGTGACCTCTGAAACATACTTTGACCCTCATTCTACTGGTTTTGAGGGAGTTTTTTCCACGTGCATTTCCTTTAGTAAGCATGCAAAAAACCTAGAAAACCATGTGTTAAGGGTCGAGGGACCGATTTACC
>NW_010426010.1:1822-2804 GCF_000710305.1 Buceros rhinoceros silvestris | reverse complement strand
CTGCTGTGGCTCCCGCCCATGCGGGGCCTTCCGGGCTCCTGGGAAACCTGCCTGTATCCTCCGTGCGATTGCTGGGGGAGTGTGGCCAAAATACCTGCTGCTGCGTTCAGATTCCTTCTGTGGCACCTGGAAGAGTAAGGTAGTGTAGAGACCAATGGGGACGATCCAGGTTTGGACCTTCTGATACATCCTTTTGTCTTGCAGAGAACAGGCCTTTGCCCGAGGAGCTGGAACTGCTGAACAGGGCCTTAGAGAAGGCACTGAAAGTCAGGAAAAGTGTCTTGAAGACTCCGTTAGAGACCCAGGGAGCTACAGGAGAGAAATCTGCAGGTGAGGGACCTGCTCCCAAGAGTGCCGAAGAGCAGCAAGTGCCTGTACCTGCTGAGAATGTTCCTGAGGTCACCAAGGTGAGAGCTGTAAGCAAAAAGCCTGCCTCTCTGAAAAAGCTCCCTCCATACCAGCTGAAAGCACCTTATAGGACTGACCCAGATGTGAGAAAACAGCAGAGGAAAGCTCCGGCCAGATGTGTTTCTGAAGGCTCCAGGACAGCTGGGAAGAGCTCCTCAAAAGGAGTGGCCTGCAGACAAGGAAGGACTCCTAGGACAGTGATCGGTGCCAGCGACAGAGAGCTCTGTGCCCTAGCTGCACCCCAGAAGACACCCGGCTTGTCCAGATCTGCCTCGAATGAGCAGCAGAGTGTCTCCGTAGGGGACAAAGTCTCTCCAGTGGGCGGAAGGACCTCTGCAGGCACTGGCAGGCAGTTACCTGATGCAGGGAATAAAAGTTGTGGTCTCCTGGGAGAGTCCAGTAAAAAGGAGGCCCGTGCAGCTGAGGATGGGCTGGGAAGGAGCCCCTCACCCCGGAGGGTCACCCTGCAGGAGAAGGGGTAAGTGCTGGAGACGGGCCCCTCTGTCTGGCTCTGCCTGACGCTGCCCAGCACATCTGCAGAGCTGCGGCCGGTGCCGCCCCTCCGGGCGGCGCC
>NW_010426010.1:0-1732 GCF_000710305.1 Buceros rhinoceros silvestris | reverse complement strand
GCACATCTGCAGGGCTGCGTCTGCTGCAGCCCTGCAGGACGCAGCCCGGGTCCGCCGCTCCTCACAGCCTTCCCAGGAAGGAGGGAGGATCCTCTGTGGTTTAAAAGCTTTTCTTGTGATTGAGTGTTTTCATTTTATGGGCTTGCTCTTGGCTGGCTGGGGCTTCGAAAGCCCTTTCATTAAGACTTCCAACGTTTCGTCGGCCCCTGTGACTGTTTTGGAAAGCTGCCTCTGCAGAGCTTTCCCGAGCCTCAGCGTTCCTCCGAGTGCACTTTCTTTATAGCGTATTGATTTTCTTTGTGCGTGGGGTTTTTGACTTTACTCTACACAGTGATAACGCTTGGTGTGTTAGGTCTCTCTCTGCTGCTTGGAGAGGTGGACTCTGGGTCTTTCCTGTGTGCTCTTTGCTTTAAAGGAGTGGTGAAGTTCAGAGCTGATATGAGCCTGTCCCTGGGAAATTGTGAGACACCTTCAGCTGCCACAACCCAGCCCTTGTGTTTGTGCAAGGAGGAAATTGTCACTGTTCACGTGGCATTGGAGCAGACGCAGGATGCTGAGTGACAGTTGCTGGGGGAACAGGAACATGGATTCAAATATTTATTTACTTAAAATCCCGGCTGTGGTCTTGTGTTCATGGCTCAAGTGTGGCTTGAGCTGTACCTGTGCCCTGAGTGCTCCTGCAGAAACAGCTCAGGGGTGATTCTGCTCCAGGACCGGGGCTGAAATGTCCCTTCCCCGGTTTTTTGAGCGTGATATGGCACTAAGCAAAGTGGCCTCGTCCTGCTCAGGCGTGGCAGCCGAGCCGGGGAGATCTGCATACGCTCGTGTCCATATCGATCCCCTTCGCTGAACGTGTGATGTCCACGGCTGTGCCCTGCCTTGTCGGGGCTCAGCTCCCAGCTCCTGGCCTTGGATGAACCTCTGATGGCTGGTGGTAGGATGCAGGAGTTTGGTGTCACTTCTGGAGATGAAGGAGCGGACTGAAAGTGGTGGTGGGTTGAATCTCCAGGGTTGCTGACACCTTCCATTGCAGGTAAATTAACTTCAGATCTAGGCGAGATGGGCTTTTCCCTGCAGACAAGGCTCCGCTGCTGTCTGACGGGCAGGAGTGACGCTTCTCTTGATTTGCAGGTGCCAACTGAAGCTGCCCCTTCCCTACAGAAAAGCCTATTCCAGGAACTCCAGGTATGCCCAGCCTGCTCAGCCCGTCCAGAACTACCGTGGGTGTAAGAGCTGTGGGGAGGGGTTACGTGGGGGAGACCTGGGTGGATTGTGGGTCCTAACCCCGCAGGGGACGGGGCCTGAACTGGGAGCAAGAGGAGTGGTCCCATACAGTGTGTCCCTGTGGGTTGGGCGCCGGTACACCCTGCGCAGGGAAGGAGCTTCCCAACCACTTGCTGAGCTGAACTGCTCTGCTGGGGCATCTCTGCAGCCTGGAAGTACCGCGGCTGCACGTGGTGGAGGCTGATTCCGCTGATGAGCTCTCTGAAATAGAGCCAGTTACAGCATCACTCCACCAGTGGTGCAGGTGGTTGGGTTTCTGGTGAGCTCGGGGCTCTAGTCCATTCTCCAGTCCTTGGGAAGGGTTTCCCCTTTGAGAAATTTTCTTTGAGAAATCGTGCCGTAATTCAGCAGATTTCTCAGTATGTGGTTTGTCCAGATATTGAGCTTAAACCCAATCTTAAATCTGGCTGTAGCAACTTCTGCTGCCCTCGAGAATCTGTCCTCCTGC
>NW_010426009.1:0-7198 GCF_000710305.1 Buceros rhinoceros silvestris | reverse complement strand
ACCAGACTCTCTTATGGATGAGACTAATGTGGAATATGGTATTAGAAAATCCCCTTCTTATACAAAAGCGGTTGTTAGATTTTGTATGAGAGTATAAACTGACGAGTATGCCCTCTTCAAACTCTACACAAGTCTTCTTCATATATATGTTAGTCCTCCGCTAAAATGTCGTTTAAGCACTTTTTTTCGTTTAGAGCTGCAATCCTTATCTCCTAATCTTAATTAAAGGATTATTGTGAGAATATTGATTCCATCTCTGTCTCCAATTAATGCTATCTGAACTCCACATTAAGGATAACTTCATATTGAAGTGAACAGAAATACTGTTAGGTGAAAAATACACAGGAAATTCAGAGGAGCGGTTTGGACTTTAATCTTGTGAGAACACCAGCACTTAACACGGGACCATCAGTAAAATCAAACTGCAACAAATATGAAACTGTTAAAAGAAATTGTATTTTTTGCATCGTTAAATGTCAAACTTATTATGACATGAAAATGGTAAATGCAAGCGTTCAGAGGAACTCAAACTCAGATCAGATATTAAGCATAAAACTTAACACAAAACGTAACAATACACCGCTGCACTTCAACAAAACTCAGGCAATAATTAATAATATTTATAAAGACATGCCAGCTGCAACTAATTGCTTTTCCTTTTACCATTTATGACAACTTTTGCACCTTCCATGTATTCCTCTGTTGAGAAGATGATAAACTGGAAAGCAGAGGTTGTACAGATCTCCCATTTCAATGTTCCAAGTAGCCTCAGAGTCAATTTGATTCTGTCTCCTTAGACACATTAAGTCACTGTCAGACCCTGAAAACTTTGTTGGAACAGCTTGTGTCCAAAAATAAAGGCCTGTATCTTATTAGCACCTTGAATCTAACACTTTTGCTCTTTATTTCCATTTATATCAGTTGCTTTCACACAGGTATATGAAAGTACATGGAAATGCCTCAGTTTAACACCAAGTGAATTCCAGTCCTGAAACAACACATCAGATCATTTCTAAAGACTTGTTATTTAAAAAAAAAATGACATATTTGTATATATATTTCATTCCTTCTGCTTTTAAGATGCCATCAGGAGAACTTGTCACTGTTCTGTGGAAAGGTGAGGGGAAAAAACTGCTGATGTGAACACAGGATTTGCTTTAAAATAGAGGTGACATCTAAAGTGAATTTGGGTGTACCCCAAGACAGAGCTTGAGATCAATCACTTACATGAGTGCTACTGTAATAAAAAGTTGTAGGAAATATTATAGCTATTATGCCTTTAACCTTCTGGAGGTATTGCTGGGGCAGTACTGTATGAGAGCTGCTGAGCAGCAATTATCACTGGAGTCGTCACGAGACATAAGGAAAGGTGAGCCTGGCCCAGAAAAAGAGCCAGCTGCCTTCTCTGTTTCCCTGAGATTTTGTAATAATATTGGGTAGAAAGCCAAAAGGAACAGAGTGTGCCCCCTTGTTCATTAAATTAGCATATGCTTAAAATCTTGTGGATATTCTCTGCTGATTAAGACACACTGTGCATAGTAAGATAACATTCTATAACTATGTAAGATAGAAGAAATCAGTTAATATTTTAACACATACAAATCAGTATGTCTTTATCACAGTCATTTTCTCAAGCAGCTTACTTTTTCAAAGCAGAGATGGAATGGTGAAAGTACACAATGATGATACTGAAACTATCAAAAGGTTGATATCAAAATAAGATATGCTTACATATGGAAAAAGAAAAAAGAGTCTTTCTGCATTTGTCCTTATATGCTAGATACGATTAGGACATACTACAGTAATCCCATTTCATTCTAATCCATTGCATGTCACTGTTTAGATAGTTTGATTAGAAATACCTATTTAGTTATGTGGAGAGACTAATGAGTCCATAATAATGTCTGCATTTATACTTGGGGAAGAAGGAAGAACCTTACCCCTTCCCCTAAATTGCCCCTTCGTAACAGATACAGTGCTTTGGGGGTGGTTAATGAAAACCATGTGAGTAACGGACAGGATCCAGGAGGAGCCAGCTATGCAAAGTTGATCCAACCAGTTACCAGCAGAAAATAATATAAAGTATTAGTTATTGGAGATGCCTTACTGAGAGGCATCAAAGGACGCATTTGCCATTCAGACAATTATTCTAGCGAAGTTTGCTGCTTACCAGGTCTAATGATATTGCAACAAAGCAGTTTAGAACCATCAAAAGAGGCTATGTGTCCCTCTGAACATTGTTAAAATTATTTGAAGCGCTGGTGAGGTTTTCCTCTATTGTCCCAGTCAGAGTAAGAGGTTTAGGAAGAAGGAAATGAATTGAACAGGTAAATGTGTGTTTGGCATCGTACTCAATGTTTCACCTTCTATGATCATGGGTCTACCTTTGAGAAACTGGGTCTGTGAGGATCTGATGGTATTTACCTAACCAAGTGGGGCACAGGAGTCTTGACTAACAAGCTCGCCAGTCTTATATGGAGATTTTTAAACTAGGTTTAGTGGGAGGAGGGAGTGGAATTTTGAGCAACAAAGAAGACCCAAGGGCTGTTGATGTATTAGGAACTAAGAGGGAAACACCTGTGAAACACCTCGAAGGAATTAGGATACGTTCCTTAAAAAGGTGACATGATAGCTCATCTGCAGTGCCTCTATACCAATGCACACAACATGAATAACAAGCAGGAAGAGCTGGAAGCCATTGCTCAGACAGAAAGCAACAATACAATTGCTACCCAGAAACACAATGGGATGAATCACATGACTGCAACACTGCAATCGATGGCTATAAACTGTTCAGAAGGGACAAGCAAGAAGGAGGAGCATGGGGAGTTGTTCTCTATGTAAAAGAATGGTTTGACTGCACACAGCTGTCTTTGAAAAACAGTGATGAATAGTTTGAGAGCCTATAGGTAAAAACTAGAGGCCAAATCAATGAAGAAAAGCTCCAGATATTAACTACAGGCCTCCCCGCAAAGCAGAGCTTGTGAATGGAGTTTTATTGCTCCAACTACAGGACGCATCATGCTCACAGGATCTGATCTGGCTGGAGAACTTGAGTCACCCTGACATATGCTGGCAAAGTGTAACAACAAGCTATAACCAGTCCAGAAGAGTCTTGGAGGGTGCTGAGGATAATTTCTCAACCCAGGTAGTAGACAGTCTGATGAAAGGTGAAGCATGAATGGACCTGTTGCTCACCAAAATGGAAGAACTAATTAGGTATGTCAAGCCTGGCGTCATTGTAGCCTGGGCTACAATGTCCATGGTCTAGTGGAATCCACAATCCTGAAGGATATGGGCCTATTAAAGAGTAGAGTCAGGACACTGAATTTTAGGAGATCAAACTTACAGTTTTTTAAGCAACTAGTAGGTTGGATTCCCTGTAGAACTGCCCTCAGGCAAAAAAGGAAGTGAACAAAGCTGGTATCTCTTTAAGCACATTTCTCTTAGAGTGCAAGAGCTCTCAATTCCCATATGTAAGGAATAGGGGAAAAATGTGGGAGTCCGGCATAGCTCCATAAAGAAGTCCCAGTCAACCTATGTGGAGAAGACTGAGGTACTCAACAACTATTTTGTCTCAGTTTTCAATTGTAATCTGTCTCCCCACACCCCTCAAGTCCCTGAAAATCAAGGCGGGGATTGAGGGAATATAGTCCCTCCCATCCCAGGAGAAGATCAGGTTTGAGACCACCTGAGGAAGACAGATGTAGATGTTAGTGTCTTCTTCCTCTCATTCTTGGAAGATGAATGCTTTCAAAATCTACATAATTTAGGGCTCCTCAAAAGTGATTAGGAAGTGGATTACAAGTACTTTTTCATAAAGAAAGCTGGAGCCCGGGAGATTTGTGTTCTTTCCAAAATCACTCCTTCAAACCACAAAGAGTCACTAGATGTAGGAGATTTTATTGAACTTTTCTACCTGTGAAATTCTCTCATTGTCAGAAGAATTCTTGGTTGTCTTCTACAGCACCTTCCCCATAGCTTTCTATTGCTCTTCTTGTTCTGCTTGGTGGGGTTTGGGGGGTTTTTTATTATTATTATTTTGGTTTCTGAGCCTTTTTTCTGCTCTGTTTATTATTGCAATGAAAGGCTGCAAACCCTGAAATTATCGCCCTCCTCTGTCAGTGTCTTCAAGCAACACTGGTAAAATCACAGCATTCTTTGAACAAACTATGCAAATGTCTGTAATTAATCATATTTTTGATAGATTTCATAATTCTAAGAACTCTATAATTATGTATTTAGAAAAGGAATTACAGTTATTAGCTGTATTCAGCTACTGTGAGGCATTTCTCAGATATTTATTCATTTTACAGCTGATGTAGCTGATTTGAAAGTAAATACTCTTATTCTTTCCATTTTCCACCTTTAATATAGCTCAAAGATGGCATTGAATAGGGTCTCTACTGTGTGAATACTTCCACAGTTATGTAAGTACAAAGAAAATACCATTATTTCCATTATTCTGAAAGGGAACTTTAGAAAGTAGAAAAGACTTCACCTTCAGGAATGGAAAGCAAATGTTCCTGTAACTGTCCTGTAATTACAGAACGTTAGAATTGTCAGTAATATCAATGAGTAGGGCTGTGACTGGGAGACTATTTTATGATAAATTGTAATTCCCATATTCTTGATTATTACTATAGTTATTTTCATGTAGTTGTATTATAGTTGTGACTATAAGTCTTCAATAATGAACTCATCTTGCTTGAGGGACCCTATCCGCATGTAACAGCGAATGTCCGTACATGACTGTGAGCAATGACATTGTATTCGGTTTCTGTGGCAAGGTTCTGGTATTGGCTGGGCTACGGGGGTGACTTCTGTGAGAAGCTGCTAGAACCTTCCCCCATGTCCAGTAGAGATAATGCCAGCTGCATCCAAGATGGACCAGCTGGCCAAGGCCAAGCCCAAGCCCATCAGTGACAGTGGTAGCACCTCTTTGACAACATGTGTAAGAAGGGGGAAAAAAACTCTGCACAAGAGCAGCTGAAAGAGAGGCATGAGAACTTGTGAGATACAACTCTGCAAGCACCAAAGTCGGTGAAGAAGGAGGGGGAGGAGTTGCTCCAGGCAACAGAGCAGAGATTCCGCTGCAGCCATGGTGAAGACCATGGTGAGGTTATTTGTACCCCTGCAGCTCATGGAGGTCCACAGTGGAGCAGATCCACCTGCAGCCAGTGAAGGACCTCGTGCCAGAGCAGATGGGTGCCCAAAGGAGACTGTGACCTGTGCTGGATCAGTTCCTGTCAGGACCTGTGGTCCTGTGGAGAGAGAGAAGCCCAAGGAGGAACAGGTTTGCTGATAGGACTTGTAACCCTATGAGGGACCCACACCGGAGCAGTATGTTCCTGAAGGACTTGCAACCCCATGGAAGACACCCATGATGGAACAGTTCATGCAGAACTACTGCCCATGGGAAGGACACATGCTGGAGAAGTTCATGAAGGACTGTCTCTCGTGGGAGTAATCCTATACTGGGGCAGGAAATGAGTGTGAGGTGTCCTTCCCTTGAGGAGGGAGCATCGGACACAACTGCAACCCCCATCCCCTGTCCCCCTGTGCAGGGGGAGAAGGGAGTAAAATTGAGTCCAGGAAGAAGGGAGGGGTGGGGAAAAGGTATTTTAAGATGTGGTTTTATTTCTTAGTACCCCACTCTGATTTAATGAGTAATAAATTAAATTAATTTCCTCAAGTTAATCAGCTTTGCTCCTGATGGTAATCGGTGAGTGATCTCCCTATTTTTGTCCCTGAATCTTTATTTATATTTTCTTTCCCTTGTCTAAATGCAGAGGAGTGACAGAGCAGCTTTGGTGGGAACCTGACTTCCAGCCAGGGTCAATGCACAGCACATGATTAAATTATTATAGTTCTCTGTCTTTGCCTGCCATGTCCCAAACTTTTCCCTGTTCACTACAAATGAATTAAGTGAAACTGGAAGACTGAAATTCATGGATATAATGAAATTGATTAAATTCATGTGAATATAACAATTTAAAGTTGGATTTAACGCCATATATTGCACTTACAGACTTACTGTGGTCAAGTAACTCATTTATGTAGCTGGTTAACATCTTTTCTATGTCGAGTAAAAAACCTGCAGCTCTCCTGTCATTCAGTCCTCTCCTCCTGTAAATATATTATCAGACTAAGTCCTTATTCTAATGTGTAATATAATTTTCCCATTTTGGCTTAGAAATAAAACGAAAAGAGTTTTGGTGTGGTTTATGAAGAATAGTTAGGTTTTTGGCACAGTTAAAACCAAAGCCTGAATAAATGAGACAAAACTTTAAAAAGCACCATAAAGCATAATTTAACATTGACATAGACTGGAGACTCTTTTGAAGGGGATATGTTTATACAATTCTGGGTGTTTGATGGACCAGCAAGGTCGATGAAAATTCACCTGTGAGGAGATGACCTCATGATTTAGTGAAGGGCAGAAATTAAATTTTATTCTTTCCAAATTAGAAATACTGAATACAAGACTCTCTGGCCTGAGAAATCTCTTTGACATCAGTTGTAGAGGTAGACTTGTCTTCAAAAAATTCATGTTTCAATTTCTTGTGTAAAATAGGAGCTAGTTTTCCAGACAAGTGGAAATGGCCTTTTTTTCCAAAGAATGAGAATCTTTAAATTTTGAAGGGAACATTTTGCTTCAGCTGCAAAATACAATGCCAAAATTATTGAAATGGATAATGAAGTATTGATAATACAGCAGAAGGGAAATTTTGTTTGTTTTAGCTTGCTTCATTTAAATTTCTGTTATTTCTGTCAATATTTACATGTATTAACTACTTAAACATTTATAAGATGTGTTGCAATTGTTCTTCACCTCATAGGTTCATCCAAATATTAAATTAATTGATTTTAATAAAGTGTTATAAATTTAGCTGTATCAACAGTACACAATTACCATGTGACACAATCCTTACTAACCCTATACCCTCAGAACAGAAGAGAAATTATTGTCTTTAAATACACATGCTCATGAAGTAATGAGTGTGATTGATCTTCTTCTGTGGTCCCAGAACAGCTTATCATTACGTTATTACTCTGAATGTTCTCCAGAAAGGTGTTGCAGACCACTATATACCGGAAACTTTTTTCCAAGTCAGGTGTGATATGCAAGTTGAAGGCAATAAGTCAGTTTTCAGATTATGTAGGAACCATCATCATCATCATCATCATCATCATC
>NW_010426008.1:2913-3410 GCF_000710305.1 Buceros rhinoceros silvestris | reverse complement strand
GTTTAAAAGACATGTAGATGTGGCACTGAGGTACGTGGTTTAGGCACTCTGACAGTGCAGGGTGAACAGTTGGATTCGATCATCCAACCAGATGATTCTGTGCTTCTATGATGCAAACTGCTCTAAAGAGATTCAATGGATATAATGGATTAAAGTTCACACTGGCCATATCGCTCAAGTTGCTGCCTCTGTGCTTGCACACAGCTGTGGCAAAAGCTTTGCACTGCCATGCCGACATGCACCGTGTACACACAGCAAGCCTCCCCAGACACTGTGCCTGCACAGCTCCTCTCTCAGTCTGAAGAGAGCTCTGACAAATTGGAGGTCAAAAATAGATCTGTTTGACTGAAGACTATGTTGAAGACCTGACAATGAAAGCAAGGCAGCATTTCTGGGGTGTCTGGAACAGCATCTCATATCTTCCATCTACTGTTCTCATGTTCTCCCATTCAGGATTTGAAGTGGTTTGTTTTTTTGTTTTGCGGGGGGGGGGGGGG
>NW_010426008.1:0-2859 GCF_000710305.1 Buceros rhinoceros silvestris | reverse complement strand
GTCATTTTGGGGGGGGGGGGGGGGTGTGGGAGGTGGTGTTTTGTTTTGTTTTCCAAAGAGTTGCAGCAAAATGCATAGTGGAATAAGTCTTTATTTCTTAAGCACTATCTTGTTCTCAGATATACATCACCCATGGAGAGAGCAGTCTCCCAGTACAAAAGGATGTCACAAAAGCATTTGTTGCTTAAGATGCACAGTACATAGCACCCTATACATGCACATTCAGCAGCATGAAGAAGAGATTTACAGTAAATCACATTGACACAATTCACTGTTAGTCATTTTTTTCCACTCTCTCAAATAATACAGAAAGGAAATCTTCTCTGCTAGCACTTCCATAGCTGTACCCACTGGTTAGTATAATCAATGCTTTATTACAAGCCCCAGAAAAACAGGTTACTAGAGCTCCTTTGCCAATGCATCATGCGGAGAAAACACATATACGGTGCAGGAACAGAGTACGTCACACTTCTTGAAGACCTTTACACCCCGTATGTTCAGTGACTGCTGGCTTCATTTCCTGTTTGGGGTGTATGCAGGGCATCGGAGTATAAGGTAGGATACATTCTCACCTCTTTCTGGACCTCTAGACGGATTGGACTGCAAAAATGTAGGGTACGAGCTGCCAGGGGAAAATCAAGTTCTTTCTACCTTGGCAGTGGTGCATGTTTCCTCAAGAATCCCTCTGCTCCAACCTGCTGGATTCATCAGGTTGCTTGTGAAATTGTTTTTAGCACATGTCACCGGCTTACTGTGGCCCACCAGCATCCCATCTGGAAGATGCACATCACTCCCTCAGTCTGATGGAAAAGCCCCAGGAGATGAAGAACCTCCCTGCATCTGATTGATGCCTCCATGCAACAGCAGCTTTTGTCCTGGGACTGGTAAGTAATCTTCAGTTTTGACATCTAACCTGGAGGGTTGGGTTTTGCAGCCCCCTTCCTAATCCACTGCACGTGCCGGTAAAAATGGAACACATGGCACCAGAGGCTGGTGCACCCACTCTGTCCTCCTGAAGAAAAACCAAGTTAAATGGACTATGGTAATTCCTCAACTTCTGATCAACCTGTGCAGTCAGTTCCTATTGTCAAGCCTAGGCAGAAGACTAACTATCCTCCGTTTGTGATATGGAAGCTAGTACCGGAGGGACAACCCTTCTGAAAAAGGTACTATACTGACCCTCCAAAGAGTCCTTATCCTGTGGCCGTGCCAGGTGTAACGACAGTGCATGCCATCTCCTGTTACCAGTGAACACTTCGTTCTTGAAATGGGAAATAGTCTTCAACCATGGACTTCAGGCTTGAAGAAGAATCTGAGCTTGGCTTTTAAAGTCATGATTATTAATTCTTCCTGGTCCTTTTCCAAGACAGTAAATATCCACTTGGAAAGATAGGAAGTTTTTGAGTTATCACACCTGCTTTTTCCATGACTGGACTGCAGGACTTTATTTCTTGTTTACATTTGTACTCGGCCTCCTGCTTCCATAGTTTAAGGAAGTTGTACAATGAGAACCACGTTTGTGATCTTACTTAATGTGCATTAGGCTTACAATAGGTGTAATAGGTTACAAATATGTGTAACCTCTACACAAACACGTGTTGCAAAGATCATGAAGCCCTGGGTTGTGATTTCAAGAGGACTGAATACACAAAACAGTGTCACTGAAATCTACGTTCAAAAAGTCCAGGTTGTCTTGTCTTGTGATGTCTTAGAGCCAGATGTCCCTTCTAAATGAATAGACCCAGATACGTCTCACCTGCACTTCTTCAGAGTTCCCTTTGTCAAGTCTTGCAGGGAGACCCTGATAAAAAGACAGTACAGCATGAGTCAGGCAAGGCAAGTGTTTACCCCACTGAACAAAATTATGTTTCTGGGGAAAACAATGAAAAAGGTATTCTGGCCAAAATTTTGAAACAACTTTTAAAACATATTTTGCTTGACACAGAAGCTCAGTGGCCATTATTGAACTTAAAGTACAGGGAGCACATAAAGATGTGTGCCGTGTCTTTGAATACACTTTCAAGTCAGGATGAATTTTACCTGCAGCAGTATCCACTGAAAGGTAGTCTGAGAGTAAGAAAAATTGGAATAAACTTATTCAGCATAGGACAGAATAAACAGATGAGGGGAAGGCTAGACTAAACAAAAAAGGATGATCAGTGAATTAAACTGATGCAATTGAGTAAAAGCAGGAAGAATTGGAGAGTAAGACATGAGTAATAAATAACTGGTTTTTCTAGGGAGAATTGAGCTTCCCCTTGTTGGACTAATTGATACAAAGTTTGGTATAAGAAGAGCAAAAAGAAAAGAATAGTTTGTTGGTGTTAGGAAGCATTCAATGCCATGGATGCTGGAAAGAATGACCAGGACTCTACTTTTGTGGGGACAGACAAGTATAGATGGTCACGTCTGCTTCACTTGCGTGCCTTGCTGGCTGCAGGCCAGAGCCATTTAAATGCATTAGCTCAGAGCTGCGCATATGCTGAATGTGTCTGTTAGCTACTGGGAGAGAGCTGGTTTGTGTCTCCCATCAGCAGGGGCAGACATCGCAAAGATGGGTCTGCCCACACCACTCACGTAGGTGCAGCTGAAAACAGCATTGAGGCACTTGACGAGAATTTATGGCTTGCCTGTGCAAATACATTTTTTGTACAGATGGATGCTTTTCAGACTTACTGTTTCTGCAAAAAATGACATCTCGTCAGCTGTTTTTGTTCTGACTGAGAATATGACAGTTTAGTCCAACCCACATTTGCCACGACACTTTGACATAAACATAATTGTGTTACAGTACCTGAGAAAGTTATGTATTAAAATCTATGCTCTCCTTGTGATGCGCGGAAAAACTCCGCAATCAAA
>NW_010426007.1:474-1059 GCF_000710305.1 Buceros rhinoceros silvestris | reverse complement strand
GCACTGGGGAGGCCACACCTTGAATCCTGTCCCCCGCCCTGAGCCGTCCCCGTCCTCACCTGGTCCCCAAGAGCCGCCTGGATGAAGCTCAGCAGCACCTCGTAGGTCTCGCGGGTCTCCTTGGTTTTGGGTTTGTAGATGATCCCCACCATCTCGTCGATGCCCTCCGAGAGCAGGGTGTAACCCTTCATCTTGTTGATGTCGTGCCTGTCCTCGTCGCGCTTCCTTCTCCTGGGCAGAGAGAGGAGGAGAGCATGGGGTCAGCCCTGCCCTCAGCCTCCCCGCCCGCTACTTTTATTTCCAATATAAAGAAAAAAATTGATTTTTTTTTTAACTTTTCACTTCCATTTCAGGTTGTTAACGCTAAAACAAGCTCTCTGCATCTTCCCATGTGGCAGTTTTCACACTCCTGCCCCGCGTTTGCGCCACCAAAACAAAACAACTCTTCAAAATGTTCCAAACTTCCCAAATCCCTCCCTGTTTAGAGCCCTAAAACAACTCCAAGCTGCATGAACCAGGGAGAGGGATGAGAAATTAATCGCCCAGAGCATTTTTCACGTGACTCGGGGTCCGGGCGAGGGCCCC
>NW_010426007.1:0-349 GCF_000710305.1 Buceros rhinoceros silvestris | reverse complement strand
CCCGTGGCGTGGGGCGCGGGGCGGGGCCCCGGAGCCTGCACTCACTTGGCTCGTCTCTCCTCCTGCATCTGGGGCTTGGTGCGCTGGGCCTTGTCTCCCATGCGGGTCCCCTCCAGTTTGCCCACCAAGGACAGCACCTCCCCTGTGGGCTCATCCCGCCGCGTGCGGTCGATCAGCGAGCGGTCGGCTTGGAGGACGAGGTTGGAGTTCTGGGGAGGGGGGAGAGAAAGCACCGGAGATGGAGCGGGGGGACGGTGTCGAACCCACGGCCCATCCAGTACCGCCACCCGCCCACGATTTACTTCAATAAAACACGATCGCGTCGCTCGGTGCACAAATGATCCGCATT
>NW_010426006.1:0-893 GCF_000710305.1 Buceros rhinoceros silvestris | reverse complement strand
CAGATTTTACGGCACCAAACGGCTTCCTTGGAAGTAATTTTTTTTTTTTTCATTTGTGTCTGTTTCCTTGTTGTGTGTCGCTCAGTACAAACCCAGGTAGGAGGTATGGTATACAAATGAAGACCAGAGGAGTGCTGAATGCTGTTTTTTGAAGTACTTGTAACCGGAAGCAGGATAAAGTTTGGTATCAATTTTCTTGACCCGGTAAAACACTACAGAAACTATTTATTGCATAACCGTGATCAAACAGGGACTCTTTTTTAAACTGTTCATATGACAACGAGATCAGGGCACTGGGTGAAAGAGTTGCCTCCAGAAATATCAGTATCAAACTTAACGAGGAGCTGCTCTGACAGTCCCGGTCTGGTGCTGGTCGCAACTGGGACGCTGCTTGGCAGCAGCCCGTGGAACCACAGCGTGGTAGGAGTGAGTTGTCTGTTAAAAACTACTGAGCAGAATCAAGGCTCTGGTGTGTTTCCAGCAGCAGCTGTCAAGTTAGCTGCGCTGACAGTCCCGGTCTGGTGCTGGTCGCAACTGGGACGCTGCTGGGCAGCAGCCCGTGGAACCACAGCGTGGTAGGAGTGAGTTGTCTGTTAAAAACTACTGAGCAGAATCAAGGCTCTGGTGTGTTTCCAGCAGCAGCTGTCAAGTTTGGAGAGTTTTCATCAGGGACTTTAGCAAAATGCCAGATGATTTTATTTTTCTTCTTCATAAATTCTGCAACTGCATGCTTGTTTGACTTGGACCATTTGTATGTGCTTGGATTCTCAAAAAACGGGTTGGAGTTACTAAATGAACACATTCGCCTTTCATATAGATTGTGAAATTGGAGTGCTGTAAAAGCTGAGAAATTGGCATAAAGCTCTTGCACAAAAATTCTTTTGTAATGCAGA
>NW_010426005.1:0-7805 GCF_000710305.1 Buceros rhinoceros silvestris | reverse complement strand
AGAAGTATATTATAAATAATGTTCATATTATATTATTATTTATATTGATGCTAATTTTATATCAATATTCTATATTCATAGGATATTCTTTTTAGCAAATCATATTGGATATGTCTGGTGGCCCTGGATATGCCTTTGTCCCACTGGAACTGGACTTGTACTAAACCTGTACCTTGATTCTCTGTTGTGTAATGAACCAGGCTCACTTAGTCCTCTCTCCCTCTATCCCTTAGTAATTTCCTTGGAAGGGAAATGCCAGGCTAATAGATGCTGCACCATATTCCATAGAAGATCATCACCACAGAAGATCTGCTCATGGCAGATTGAACTTCAGTCAAAGTTCCAATTAGATGTCTTTAGGAAGTCTTAATTAACATAAACATTTTTTTGTTTGGTGTCAATGAAAAATCAACTGTATCACAGTAGTTTCCTCATATAATTAATTTATCTTTTGCTAGTAAATTGTTTAGCTGGTAAGTGAATACTCCCTCTGTAGCATCTTCCTTCTGTCTACTTATGGCAGTCTGCAGACGGTCCATGCCTTGAGTTTGTTCAAGATGTGCTGAGAAGAGGAAGGGGTTTTTTGTCTTCTCCTTTTATTTCCCAGTTACCTGGAGAAACCAGCACAACTCAACATAACTTTATCTGTATAAGACAGATGGTACTTACGAAGCTTCCTCTGGAGATGATAGTATTAGTGAAAATGGAAACAAATAAATCTTGGGTGAAAAAAATTGTAAGAATCATACTGCACAAGAAACAGACAATAGACATGTGCCTCCCTTCCCAACAGAATCAGAGATCATAGCTGATTGCAGAATGCAATAAAGAAACCTTGCAGACATGCTGGAAGAATTCTTAGAATCTCAAACAGGAAGTAAAGACCTTAATCATCACAAAAAAAGAATATTCAGCAAACAAAAAATGAAATTGAACTAAGGGAGTATCAAGGGTCTTCTGCCTTGAATAGTCTGTAGAACTTGGAACCAAATTCTGCAGATGTATCTGCATCTTCATCAATTACAGTGAGCAGCTTTCTGTGCATAAATCTAACTTTCATGAATGTTCTAAAGCTAGGTATTAAGAATTGATCCTAACTATATGCCTGGCTTTCTATAAAGTAACTAGGCAATCTTTTTTAACATGAAATTCCTACTCAAGCCCAAAAATACTGGTGAGAGGGAACTGAAATTCTGAAGTCCTCTGTTGGCATCTGCCAGTGCAGCATGCTGTCACGGGTCAAATACTGTCCTAGTTCTCTTCAAAAGCTACCAATTGTCTAAAAGCTGTTTCAGTGCCAAATGCTCCTCTAAATTCACCAGTGAAAAATAGTGAAGTGATACTTGACATTGTAACTAAGAATCTGGTATTTCCTGGTTTACTTCCAGGCCTTTGGATGTCTCACTTGTCAAACTCTTTTAACACACAAGAAAGCAATTCCTGGCATATAGTTTTTAAGTGGCATCCATAACCTCATTTCTAATTATTAATGATATTTTATTTCTCCATGCTTTCTGTTTAGTAGTGGCATGCTCTGTCCCCACTTTCCCTCTTCCCTGCCACGTTTGCCAGTGTTTTATCCAAATCTGTTGTGCAACAGTCTAGTACTTCAAACCAAAAGATGTAAATATTCAATGTAAACAAAAAAACAAACCAAAAAAACCCAAACCTCTTGTGAATTTTCTTTATCATGTGAATTTTCTTTAATAACTATGTAAATCAACCTGAAAATCAGGAGGAACTGAGTTTTGATTTGATATGTACTTCCCAACTGATACACCCTTTAGACTGTTTATGGCTCACGATAGTGTTTCAGATGAGATGGTAGAAAAACAATGGACTACTGCTTTTGTTTAATGTTCACTATCTGTGGATAGCTGCTTGGAAAATAAATTCATCCTTAAGTGTTGGACGCTGGTGATGTCAAATAACTGTTTTATTGTCAAATAAAAAGTTTATATCTTTGATCTGAAAACTTGTTAAAAAACCTTCTATTTAGTGAGTAACTTCTTTATCTGTCTCCTACAATTAGACAGAAGATGCTGCAAGATTCAGAAAAATGCCACGATATGCAAACCATCTCTAAAATTTGACAAAATGTGACAGTTGCCATTCAGACCTTTTAAGAGCTGCCAAAGATTCCAGCCTAAGTTTCACTTGTTTGGAAGATAATGCTCTCACCTCCTCTAACACAAAATGCCAAATTGTGGGGAAGCAAATACACTAAGTTTCACTGTGTGTATGTCAGTCTTTGGAAGGAAAAAAAGAAGTTTGCTTCTGATTTCTGAAGAAGTCTGTAGGATCTGCAGGTGCTTGGCATTTTTAAAATTCAGACAAATCTATGTAACATATCAGTGGATGATTAACATGTTTCCTAAGCATTTTTGATGAATGAATGATTTAGAAATGTGGTGGTATTTCTGAGGACAATAAACAATGATTACAATATAGAACCCAGGAAGGAACATTGATGTGATACATAAAGAATATGAAAAGCATAGTAAATTATTCTAATTTTCATCCATGTATAATATTACAGTGACAAAAGGTTAGAAGAAGGGATCAGTCCACAAAATACCTAGATATTTATAACACATTTCTACAAAATGAAACGCTTTATTTGTGGAACAGAGATCTGAAGGACATCCCAAAAATTTAGTCACAGGATGAATTTTTAAAGTGACTGGGTAATGAGCTGATTAAAAAGGCCTGTAACTAGGTAATTTAATGTGGAGATAAATTTTTGCTTCTCCCTGAAGTACTAGATGTCAACTACTATCAAAAGAAGGACCTGTGGTGAACAAATCTTTATGTCTTGCCCAACACAGAAGTTACATTTTGCATGCTAAATAGTTGTTCTATTGTAGTCAGAAAATACATGTCTATTCCATTTCAGATCCTCATCTATGGGTCATGCAAGTGAATGCAACAGGTAAAACTATGTACATTAAGCTGATCATACACAAATTATGCTGTGATATCTTGCCAACTGTTAAGTAAATGTCCATAAAATCTGTTCTCTGCATCCCATTTTTACAATGAAACATATTCATGAATCAGGCTATGAACCTTTTATCCTTCTCCAAGAGAGACTGTGCATGACTCAGCTGTTAAAGCTGTGGAGTTTTTTCTTTTATGTATTTTTCTTTCCACTTGCAATGTAACTAAATGGAATACTTATGGATGATTTTCCAAATTAGCTTTAGGAAAGTTTTGCCAGTAAAGGAAATTGACTGGCTAACCGGGCCTGGTTTTTATTATTTGAAAAACCTGTATTGTGGTGTTCTAATTTTTTATCAACTGCCTCATGTAGCTCAAGGTTTTCACATACTTTCAGCTGCTTTTGTTTCAAAAAGCATGAATCTTCCAATTGGATATGGTCATTCTCTACCATATTGAATTTTACTTGTATCAGTCTTAGACAAGATTTTTTTTTTCCTACTTGCTAAGATTGGTATAAGTTTTCATGATATTTTAGTTTTGATGTCTTGCCAATGTGTTGTATACATAATGAACTCTATTCTGTTTTCCCAGAGTATTTCCTCAACAAATAATTGCTCTTTCTAGTTAAGTTAAAATGAGAAAACCACTTGTTTTGTGACAGTCTTCACAATTTTACCTGGTTAGGACTCGGTTTTTCAGAGGCCTTACCAAAAACTTTGTTAGCTTGTACAACTGTAGTTGAAGAACATATCTAAACATGAAGAACAGGAATAGAGTTGCTGAACTGGTGCTCAATGGGTCTTAAAATTGAAAGACATCTTCTTTTCTCTTTCTTGTTTTCACCGGGAACTCTTTCTTGAATTTAAATGAGTTAACTACCTCTCTCTGTCAGCTAAATTCCGAAACACCCATTGAAGTACAGATATTTGCATTAGGCAATGCTCCAGTCCAAGTCAAATATATTCTGTTTAATGTTTTCCACTGAAGTTTCTTGTGGATTTGAATGTGTGACTTGGCAAATATGGAGAACGAACCTTTGCAGGTTCAGAAAACTATTTTGTAACCAGTCTTTGAACATATGGACCATGGTACCATTTTTTTGTTGCAGCAATAAAAGAATGCTCCTTCTCATATATTTCATTCAGAGAGGTAGAACTGTTCTTTCATGTAGGTTAATTATTTATCATTTTGCTCTGGCTTTCCTGAATGTCATGTATTTATCTAGTCATCCTCACTGCAGCTGTTCAACTGCATTATCCTGCAGTCTTCTCAGGAACAGGAACAATGATCGGGTAGTCTCCTTCCTCAAAAACTTTCTTGCCATTTGACACGGGCAGCTTTATCAAAGGTGCAGAAGACCTTTATCCTTCCTTAAGGCTCCTCCTGATCCCCAGTGCATAAGTCTAAATCTGAATTAAGACAGTCAGCCAGACATCAGTGCTCCCCTGCTTCTGCATCCCCTTCAGACTGTTAGGCTGTTTTCTGCACTTGCATGTCTTCACTTTGACAGTATCAGTCCAGCAGTTCTGATGCCTGTGGCAGAGCTACCTGAACCAGGGAATGCAGCTGGTGGCACTTAGTGTTCTGCCCTGGGCTGGACCCTTCAGCTGTTTCACTGTAACAAAGAAAAACTTTTTTCTAGGAATCCTTCCTAGGATTTCTAGGATACAAATATCCAGGTACTATTGTATAACTATCCCTAAAACAATCTTTAAAATCCTGAATACCCAGGAACATATTTATCTCTTTAGATTGTTAGCTAAGTTAGAAAGTTCTTCTTGCTGGTCTCAAAGCTCCAAAGTCTTTAATGAGGCCTGAACACATACATAGACCTTTCTCTTGTTCATTTCAGCAGAACAAATTTAGTTTTATTACTGTAAAATCCTTTTCAATAATTATTTGGATTAGTCTTTGTAGAGTTTGGTTTCAATTTATAGCTTGAATTTGATTAATAAAATTACATTTTTTTAATGCTGATTGGGTGGTTTGGCATAATTAAAAACAGCAGGCTTTTTAATTCAAGTAGTTGCTATTCTGTAATCATAATAAACAATATAAGAGGGGGAGAATAATTTTGTTCTACCTTTCTTTCTGGAATCCAGAAAACTGTGGAGTATAAGTCTAATAGTTTTGGTTGATTGAATTACCGTTAAATAATAATGAAATAAATGGCTTATCTCAATGAAACTAAGCCATTTGATGCCTTATTTGGTAAATAGCCTTGAATCTCTGGAAGCTAGAATTAGATTCAGCCTTAAAACAAATATTTAAGACTCCAACAGTATTTATAATGATTCCAGTTTTAGAATATGCTCAGAGATTTCATGCTGATTCTTTTGTTGAAAGAGCACTAGCTCTAGCTCCATGCATAAGTGCTGTGGCATATCTCTTCCGGTTTTTGCTAAACAAGGACAATCTAGAATTGATAGACAACACATTAATATCAAAAAATAACTTTTTCTTGTCATAACACAGGCTTTTGCATTGACCTATATTAGGCAACATTTTTTCTGTGTTTTAAAAAGCTTAGTACATTTTAACTGATAAAAATCTGATCAAGTTCAGCCTACCAGTTTTCCTGAATGTGTGCCATCTGCATGAGCTGAATCATTCTGTTTTGAGTTACTCCTGAATAAGTAACTGACAACAGCATTTAGATTTAGTTGGATAAGACACTGAAAGTGCTTTAGAGAGACACCAACACATCACTCTTCAAAGCTCTCTTTAAGATTTGTGTGTTATCTCACTAAAGAGAGAGCAGCATGTGTGAAAGGAGGAAAGATAGGAAAAAGATTCCAAAACAAAGAAATTTGGAAATTTTCACTCCCATTATGAATGAGGAAATTTCTAAGATGGAGGATCTTTGGGGAAAGTGTATTTAAATGATGATCTCGTGACAAAGCATTTTGAACTGCTTTCATTTGTTCTTCATGGGTATGGGGAAGGACATCAGCTCGTGTGTCCCTGATATGGGATTTCTGTCGAACAATAGCGCAGTTCAGTTCGCTTTGAATGAAAATCATGTAATTGGAAAAAAAGATTCTTGGTGGTCTCTCCTAGGACACACAAGTCTTGAGTTCTTTTAGCTTTGCAGATTTTACATTCATGAACTTCAGTGACACATCAACAATATTTTAAAGCTCAACATAAAAATAAACACACCACTGAATTCAGCCTTCAGTTATGAAGGTTTTTCGTGGCACAGATTTTACCAGTGTTGCAGATGCAGAGCTGGTGTCATTAAGAGCCAACCTGTTTCTGGCTAAGCTTAACTGTTGCAGCACTCACATGAACAGATACAGGTTTTCAGCTTTCAGTACCATTGTGGTTACAGATTTAGCCTAGCTGGCCCTTGAGCTGGTTCCGAACGCAGTTGGAGAAGCATACTAAGGAGGTAGGCTTTATTAGTGCAGAAGGGCTCTGCATGAGTCCAGTTTTGTTGCACTGGGCTCTAACAGGTCAGTCTTAGCATTCACCCTGCTGGACTTTTAGGTGAGAGTCGTTCTGTGAGAAATTTCTGTGCTCATCTCCCTTGGGTTTTAGGTTCCCAGAAGGCTTATTTACTTGTGACCTCCATTGTGTGGATTTCTAAGCAAGCCCTAGTCTGGGATTCTGCATAAACTAATAAAACTTACCTGGGGTACTGGGGAGCACGAGGAAGAGACAGCAGAGCTTCTGTACAACAGCTACTTCCAAGTAGCAATGTTAAGCTGGAGCTAACACTGAAAAGATCAGCTCAGGCTGACCTACCTCCACACAGAGCTACTCAGAGTCATCCATGTCACGCTGTCTGTAACCTCTCTCCTGGATACCATGTTTTAAAAGTTTCTCTCTTCATAATCATGAAGTAATGGAACCCCTTACTACTCTAGATACTCAAAGGTCATTGTATGTCAGTACAAAAATGTAAAATTTGCCATTTTTTAGGAGTATTTTGTAAATACTGAACAATTCCTGTGTAAAGTAACACAGACTTTAAAAGAAAACACCGAAGAAGCAAAAGGAGTTAAGCTGATTCCACTGAGAGAATCTGCCTGTGAGAGATCTTCACAGCAGATTGAAATCTAACTGCTGTTAGTTTATTTGTTGGAAGAAAACCAGACCATCATCTTGCCCACTTCCCCGAAGAGAGCATCTGTGGGTGTTTTCTTTCTCACCAGTAAGAGATGAAATCTTGCAATAAAACCTGACTGGTAGAAAGGCTACCTCAATAAAATTCTTGTCTTGGAAAACACTGACATCAGCTCAAGATCTCTGTTGTTTCTTGCACCCTTCCTGTGGTGTAACATCAGTCAAGAATCAGTTGTTTATTTCTTGGAACAAGAAATACAAGAATTACTAAAGCTAGCAATAATGCTTTCCTGGACTATTTTGCTTGCTTAGAGCCTTTTTTTACCCAACCTCTAATTACATTTCTCCTGTGTAAATATGCATAGGAGTAAAAAATGTTTACAGATACTAAGTTCTCCAGGAACATGTGGTCTGATCATGATGGGAAGTGGCTTGCATGTACTTGCACATCCCAAAATAAAATATTTCTCTTTTGGAAAGAGATATTTACAGTGTATATTATTCCTTTATCCAGTAGGGCAGGAAGCCAGCAGAGACTCCACAGCACTGTGATCTCAAGTGATAAAGGAAACCTGGACTCATGAGTCTGTAACCCTCATTTACAGTGGCTGGATACATGACATTAGCAGGTAAATGCAGTCAGTTCGTGGTTTTAGATTCTTATTAATTCATTAAGAAAAAAAGCACACAATCTAAACTCATGTTCTGTTCCCTCTATAGTTTATTCTGCTTCCTACTGGACTCCCATAACCTCCTCATAGTTAAGCTTAGGAAGTGTGGGTTAGATGAGT
>NW_010426004.1:0-6741 GCF_000710305.1 Buceros rhinoceros silvestris | reverse complement strand
CCTTGAACAGGACAGATTGTTTATAAACATCCCTACTCACTACTTCAGGGTTTTTTTCCCCTTTTCTTTTTTCATCCCCCCCTTCCCCTTTCCCTTTTGGTTTGTAATCATATACATATAGAATACAGTTGTGTGGCTTTATTATATATATTAAAGTTTGTTTCAGCTATCCGAGCAGACCGAGGTGTGAATTTCTTCCTTTCCCTATTAAATCCCTTCCTATCAGGACAGAGGGATTCCGTTAAGGTAAATCGAGGTAAATCGGTACCTCGACCCTTAACATTATGTTTCTCCACTCTTTGCCTAATCTTCTAAAACCAAATAATGAAATATTTTTGTGCATAGTTCTATTTTTTTTTAATTTCAAACCAGCTGATACAGGTATTGCACTCAGTGAAGAACAAGCAGAAATAAAAACTTCTGTTGAACCTGAGATAGTACCATACTGGTGCATCTTTACATGTTAAGATGGTTCCATTTACTTCAGTGGGACCAGCCTTTTATGAATAAGGACTCCAGAGTACAAAAAATGACTCCGTCCTCCCTCAGCCCTCTTATTTAGACCTATGTGCAAATAATGACTAGCAATGTACTTTGAAAGTTACCAAAGGATGATCCGAATCCTATTTAAACCCCAATATTTCAGTGTTTACAGCAGAATTTGACTCATTTCAGCAGACCTAAAATGCCTACATCTGTTCAATAGCAAACAGTTTGGATTTTCAGTGCCCCGAGGCATGTATGCAAAATGAGGGCTTCATAGAAATACAATCTATGTATCTCAACAGTCTAATTACAAAAGTCTCAAAGTAGGTATCTACAGTTATACATTCTGACATCGGGCCTAATTTTCATTAAGGCAAGGATCTCACACCTACCTAGTAACGAGTGTTGGAGGTTACTGGTATTAACCATTCATTAATTGCTGTACAAAAAGAAACAAACAGATGTTTCCGTGATCACTGAAGGCAGCAGTTAGTGGAGTCAAGATACCTCATTGTCCTCTTTCAAGGCTACTAGAGTATCTTTTGAGTATGCAGAGGATATAAAGACATTCCAAATCCAGTAATATATTTTATTTTCCTCTGAAATTGGTAATATTTTGATTCCTCTGTCACTCACTGCATTGGCTTTGAGATTCTCTGCCTCTTAGAAATTGTTATCAGAAGCATTGCATTTCTGGGCATCTTACTGGAAATACTTTTTGTAGCTTTGAATTTTCTTCATTGCGCTGTTGTTTATTTAGCTTATATGATGGAACACCAATAAATTGGACTTTGCTCATCTTCCATATCACGTTGGTTTGAATTACCATGTTCAAACCTCCCAGTAAGCAAAAGCTAAACTGGAGAGATTACATCTTTGATAAGATTACAATCCCCTCTTGTAAGTAATATTAAAATTGACTCTCTGAGTACAATCAAGAATTTTTCTGGTTATCTTTAATTGATCTCCCTAGAAAGATAGTACAGACTGCAAATGAAATTGCAGTACATTACAAATCAAAGCAATAATATAAAATCAGAGAGTAAAAATGGTAATTTGTGCCTATTTTGGTCTTTCAGCATTATAATTTGTCTCTAACTGACAGGAGAACTCACCTCCTGTGTATGGAAACAGTAAGTACAGTGAGACATCTCATTCATTCATGGCTTGGCTTCGCGAACGAAGATCTGGGAAGGGCTTTTCCCACGCTCACTGCAAGCGATGAGTGCACCCTTCGGACCTGCACAGTGGATTTTTTAGGTGAGGCGCAGCGTGCGCGGAACTGGCTCCACCCTTTACACCTGAGGTTCATCTGCCAGGGCCTAGCGAGCTTGGATGGTGACAGCGAAGTCCTCGGGTCGTAGGTTTGTTTAGAGTATCCTTCTCTTAGATGATGGATGCCTTACAGGGCTAAACGAGCTTCATCTGCCCGGGTTTGGAGTCAGAGTTGTCCTTCTCCAAGGATGGCTGCCCGAAGGCTAGTGAGCCCATCCTGCCCGTGGACACACTTTGTCTGACCCTTCAGTTGAGACCTGTCTGGCTTGGGAGACCCCACCGGAGGCACATGCCACCACCAGCACAGCTCTCAACCTCACAAGGGCACGCAAGCTCCTTCCCCATGGCAAGGGGGTGCCCGTGAAAGAGTTGTTGCTCTACCTCCGGACATCACAGACCCGGGCACGGGGCGGCCGGGGCCTGACAAGAACGGGAGTTCTGGAGGGTGAGTGAGACATCTAGGACAAGACAAAATGACATATTCAATGTCAAGATGTTGAAAAATGTTTCCACTCTTTGTGAGTGTGGTTAGGTTTAACAAACCTATGAAGAAAATCTGGAACAAAAGTAACATTTCCATAAATGTGGTCTTAGACATTACCAATAACAGAAGATGCAAGATATTTTAATTTTACTGATGCCTTTATTGGAGCTCATTCCAGCACTCTAATTTTAGCCTCCTGCTGCATTTTCTACAAGGCAGTAGGCTGGATCCTCAGGTTTCAGCTTTTTGAAAAGTTTGCAATATGTTAGACCTGTGGCTTATAGGTAAGTCCTGTAAGGCCCCTTCTTTTATAAGGTGTATGCACAGTCCTGTAGTCTTTGCAGTTGTTATCTTTCTGGATGTGGTTCAAGATATATAGGCTGTGGTTGATCCCAGCATGTGCTGGTGGACTTGCACGGATTTGGTGTTCTCAATTCATCATTTCTTATAGCTTCAACAGAAGGAGCATCTCAGTTCTTGGGAGACTGTCACATGCTAGGCCTCAGCATGCCCTTTCAATCTCTTTAACCAGTTCTCCTGTTATTAGTTTTTCACCTGTACCCATAGGTATGTATAGAAATTATTCAAACATACAGAGAACGGGTGATACCTTTTTCTTCGCTAAAACTTAGCTACTGAAATACCTATGAAGAAGATGGTGAAGAGGTCTTCCTCTGCAGCCTGCCAAAAAGTGATAATCAGGTTCATTAAATAAATTTCAGCAGTACTGACATTTTTTGCAAATGCTCCCTATGCTATATCTCTACAGTGGAGTCACTGATAGGTTGAAATAAACTTTTATAAGTAGTTCTATCTGTATATCTATGTTGAAATTCCTGTGAATGCATCTTGGTAAGTCACTATTCTGTAGGTTATGAAATGGTTGCTTCAATTAATTAATGTCTTTGTCATATGTTGTGTGCGTAGGTATATAAGAGCATCAGGAAATACACAGTGAAGTTCTCTTTGATTAGTAGTGCATTTACAATGATTAAATGTCCTGTCTTATTTCAAATAAGTCAAAAAGCTTAAATGCTTAGTGTGGTATGGTTAATATCATTATTCATGGTCTGCGCTACTTGAGCATTTAAACTTCCCTACCCCTGGTCCCCTGTGGTATTAAGTATTGTGCAAACCATTAAATCAGCTGAACAAGAACGTTCTTTTTCTCATACACTCTCAGTGATGTTTCTCCATGGATAAAAAGAGAAATATTTTGTTTAATGTGTCTATGTACAATTGCAAGTGCAACACATTTAACAGCTCAACATTATATTCAGTAATTCTGTTAGATATAGGATTAAAGGATAATTGGAAAATTCAGGATGGAAGGAGCCTTCTGCTTATGGTTAACTATGATCTCTGCCCAGCATACTCAGGTCTTTATCCAGTCGGTTCTTGAAAACCTCCAAGGACAGAGACTGCCCAGCCTTTCTGGGAGAACTGTTTTATTGCTTGGCTGCCTTCATGGTGAAATTTTTTTCCTTGCATCTAGGCTGAACCTCTGTTATTTCTATTTATGTCTATGTCATCCTTCCAGCATGCACCTCTGTGAAGACCCCTTCTTGATGCCCTCCTTGTAGGTCTTGCATTCAGGTTCTCCCCAAAGCCATGTCTTCTCCAGGCAGAACAACCCTGGTTCCTTCTGCAACAGTAAGGTGAATTTTCATAAACAGTCACGACATTCTTGTACAGAAACCTCTAGAAAACATATTTTTTGTATTATTTGAGCAAGAAGTCAGCTTTTGTTGAGTCTGTGCATGTCTGGTTGTTATGAGTTTCATGCTCACCTTGAATGCAATGTGCCAAATGGTCAAATACTGGTAAAACGCATATTTGTCTTAATTTTCTTTCCGTTAAAAAAGAGTTGAGGGAGAAGTTTAGAGCTGTGAGAATGGAAAGTTCTTTGGTTTATTGCTTCTTATGGTTATAAAAACCATGAAATTGCAGAGTGTGGCATAGCTGACAGCTATGATTATCATCCGAAAACAAAAAAGAGATCTTTATAAGATTATTCTGAGTTGTAGGAAGGAGATGAAATCCATACCTGAATGGCTGACTGCCATTACAGGATGGTAAAGTCCTACAGTTTCTGTGATTGAAAAACTCTGCTTAGAGTCAAGATATGGCATTTGTCACAGTTCCTCTAAGAGACTCCTTCACAAGAATTTCGAGACAAACTGCAAACTACTTGAGCTGGTCAGATTTCTTTCCAAATCTTTTCAGATTCTGATCTAAAATGATTATTCAGCAAATGTAGTTATTCCTTTCTGATTTACTAACAGACAGGCTAATACTGGTTATCCAAATCAATTCATAGTTCTTTCAAATATTATTTGAAAGAAATTACTTGATGCCCAAAAGAATTTTCACTCTGTACAAAATATATGGAGAAAACAATCTCTACCTTGAAGAGGTCAGGATCAAGTCTAAGATGGGTCACAATGAATGCAATAAACAAAGCAGCAAGAAGAAAAAATTGAAAGGATAGCAATGAAAAAGTTTAATAGTTTCATGGCTTACCACACACAGAGAGTTTGGTAGTTACAAATCACGTAGAAGTATGTTTTGCCTTGTTTTATTACCTTCTCACCTGGCTAGAAGGTTCATTTCATGTCAGCACGCGAACAAACTGAAACAGTTAAAAGCGCTACATGTCAATCCAGAGTTTCTGGATTTCAGCTGTGAGAAAGGTGTTTCCTCACATAGACGATGCAGCTGCAGTTGTTTTTCCATTTACTAGATGATTGATAAAACATCTGACTAAATGAAGGCTTGCAAAGATCCTGAGTCTAAACATCCAGTACAAATCACAGATTTTACTTAATACTGTAAAACTACTTGCCTTTTTCTCTCTTTCCATCTGCATTATTCTAGTTATCTGTTATATTGGACAGCTTTTTTTTAACGTTGGTATCATGCTGTACAAACCACAGCTCAATGCAATTCTTGTTTTTGTCTAACACATCTGAAATTTGCTAAGGTTTATTCTTCAAGATCTGTACAATAAATAAGGCTTTTCCATTCAAGATGTATTAAATTAGTTTTGTGTCTTTGGTCTGTCAATACATTTAAAAAGGATATTCCACTTTTGCTTTTACATTTCGATGAACTGTTTGTAGAATGGCTTGTGGTCAAAGAAACTTTTGAAGGAAGTGAAGACATTTTTGTTTTGCAAGTTAATCTCACTGTTTATGAGAAAGCGGAAAGTGTACATTTGATTAGTGAAAGACCCTACCATGGACACTCCAAACTCCTAATGGCAGTTACTAGGTCTACACTTTAACTCAAAAAAGTAACACAAAAATCCTATTAAAACATGCTTGCCAAAATCTGTAGTGGGCAAACAATAAAAAAGCCGGTGGTGGGGAACAATAACATTCAAGAATTCTGACAAATGGCTAGGGTCAAATTAAGCTGAAGGTAAATCCTTCAATGTGAACATTAGGAAACTTCAAATTCCCAGTTACAGACTTATATATTAGAGAATAAATACTACTATATTTTTGTGTGTGTGATATTCAGAGATTTCTTAACAGAATAATTATAAAAACAACAAAAAGGAATGCTATTTCTTTTTGATAAATAACAAAGATCTTTTAGGAGAGTCAGTCAAAGATATTGACTCAATAATAACGTAAGACAAACAAAAGTGTGCTTATTATTTATAATTTTAAAGGAGAACATTGAGGGTTAGAAGTAATCTAAATCCCAGAGGAGCCTTAGGATCTGCAGGTCAAAGATGCAAAAACTGTCTTGTATGGATAGATTAAATGGGGAAAAAAATACATAGGAAAAACCTGAATTCAGGGCGATATGATTGAATATAATCTCCAAAATGGAGTAAATGCATATTGTACTAGAGAAAAATTTCAATTACAGGCATAAAATATATCCATAAAAATCAACTGGAGAATTACAAATATTTTACCACTCATAACATCGTAATTATGAAAAAAACCGACTTGCTGATATGATCTCAGTAGTATGTTGTATAAAAGATTTTGAGAATATTATAAAGAAATAAAAAAATGGAAGACACGAAGGAAAGCAGAAAAAGGGATAACATCTTGAAATGAAGATGACTAAATTTGTGAAAGAATTTTTTGAAATTTTTGAGAAGTCTTCATTTCTATAGGTTGTACCTTGAGCAGTTAAGAATACTAGTTGGTGAAGACACTAAAGACAGGAAATCTCATGGAAGAATCAGAATTTCTAAATCAAATACTACCTTTTAAGTTAACCATGTTCTTGAAAAGCAAAATTGTATTAGAAAATGCACAGAGAAAGGTATTAGGATGAGCAAATGAATCAGAAGTCTACCTTACTGCAGATTACAAGAGGTTGGCCTGTTTGTTATCAAAGATGAAGACTAAGAGGCATATAAATATCTTCTATATTTTTTTCGGGGGACAAAAAACCAGAGGGGGATTAAAATTATTTAAACAAAAAGAAAACTTTGATAAAACCAAACCCAAACCCAAACCCAAAACCAA
>NW_010426003.1:495-885 GCF_000710305.1 Buceros rhinoceros silvestris | reverse complement strand
GAGGTGCTGGGCTGGCTGGGGCTGGGGGTGGTGAGGAAGATGACTGCAGCCGCTCCACCTCGGCACCAACAGCCCCGGGGAACCCCTCCGTGCATCCTGGTCCCCCTCCTCACCCAGCATCGCCCTGTGCTGTGCCAGCACAGCGGGGCGCTGGGACACTGGGAAATCCCTGCCTGCTGCCTCATCCCATTGAGACCAACACCCTGACCAGCTGCTGCTCCCTGTTGCTGCTTCACCGCTGAGCCGGCACTAACCGCACCTCTCACCCCTCACCAGGAGAACATAGAGCTCGGCCTGGCTGATACCGAGCCCAGCTCCTCCGGCTCCGTAGCTGCTGTAGACCAGCCCTCGCACCAGGCACTGGTAAGCACCCTCCGTGCTTCCGCGGGG
>NW_010426003.1:0-341 GCF_000710305.1 Buceros rhinoceros silvestris | reverse complement strand
ACATGGAATTTTTGAGCGTGTGAACCTGCCTCTGCTGCGAGGAGCCCTTGGGTGATCCCCAGTCCTGGGGTGCTCCGGTCCCCAGCATGCTCTGGTCCCCAAGGTGCTCAGGTCCCCAGGGTGCTCCAGTCCCCAGGATGCTCCAGTCCCCAGGATGCTCCGGTCCCCAAGGTTCTCCAGTCTCTGGAGTGCTAGTCCCCAAGGTGCTCAGGTCCCCAGGGTGCACAGGTCCTCAGGTTCTCCAGTCCCTGGGGTGCTCTGGTCCCTGCTGGAGGAGGTTGCAGAGACTGAGGGTGCTGCTAGCACCAGTCCTGTACTGGGTTTCATCCCGCGGGTGCCTG
>NW_010426002.1:439-1105 GCF_000710305.1 Buceros rhinoceros silvestris | reverse complement strand
CAGAGCTGCCAGTGACCGGGGTGTTTAGCTAGCAGATATCTGTCCTGGGCCCTGGGGAGTTTCACAGAGGAGTCCAAGGTCTCTCCACCGCTTTTAAAAATACAGCAGGTGGTGCAGGGAATTCAGATGAGGTGAGATGGAGAAGGGTCCCCATGATCTTCCTTCTGGCCACAGCAGTCACCAGTCACCAGTGACCGCTCCTCCAAGAGCACCTTGAGCTAGAAAAAGAAGGATGGGGGGAGTTTTCCTGCAAATGCCTGAAGCATGCCTGAAATAATACCTCTGAAAATGGGGCAGCACAACCTTTTGCTGCGTGGGGTTTGACTGCCCCTGACTTCGCCCAGGCTCGGTGGCATGGACAAACCCACCTGGGCTGTGCCTGTGGTGTCTACCGAAGCCACAGACTTTGGGAGGGAGATGGGCTACTAGGCTTAGATACCCAGAAAACCCATCTGGCCAGCTGTTACCCCTTCGTATTTCTGTCTGTATTCACAGGGGGGTCGTACCTTTTGCAGGAGCCTCTTGCAACCAGGTACTCTTTTCACCCCCAGCTTCAGGAAAGTGGGACAGCACCAGTCTCCCCAAATCCATCACATTTTCTTCATCTCCTCTTTTAAAAAAATAACATAAATAAGTAAAATTGCCATCAAAACCGAAAAGGGGAAG
>NW_010426002.1:0-339 GCF_000710305.1 Buceros rhinoceros silvestris | reverse complement strand
GGGGTGGGGGCCTGCAGCTGGAGTCGGCTCTGGCAACCCAGCTCTAATCTCTCACAAACCCCTGCTATCAAAGCTTGGATCAGCATATCTAATGTAAACGAGCTTTCACACATAAATAACGTGCCACATCTGGCTATTTGGGTTTTATTGCGTCTTAGCTACCGAGCGATTTATAGAGGGAGAGCTCGTTAAAGAGCAGCCCGGGCTGGGCCGGGGGAAGTTGCCGGCTGGGAGGTGTGAAGGAGCGAGGTGGGAGCGGGAGGATTTGGGCAGCGCCGGGGTGTGGTGGGGGGGGAGCCCGAGTCCCCCGTGCCGGCAGAAAAGCGGCTTCTCCGCATC
>NW_010426001.1:9918-11162 GCF_000710305.1 Buceros rhinoceros silvestris | reverse complement strand
GAGAGGGGTTTAGAGATAGGTAGGACATGTCTTTCTTTCCTCGGCCAAACCGTTGACATATGGTAAAAAGTACGTGTTACCATGTCATACCATAACACATTCACCCTACAGGAAAAATGAGGGGAAGCAACAAAGATAACAATAATGAGCTTAGGGAAGAGTAAGATCACGTCCCTTTCACAAAGGAAACCAGCCATAAATATGATAATGCAAACATGAATGACACTGAATCAGAGACTCTTCTTGCTCAGTTTTCACAGCATTTTAGAAATCTTCATCTTCACATGGAAAGCACCTAAGAAATTCAAGATAAAGCAACATTTTCATGGTCACACAGTGAGCCAGTGACAGAATTACATCAATACTTATTTTGAATACATCAGATGGAAAAGACACCCAGCAAATACACAAGGGCTCATCTTCCTAATGCCGCATTTCTGCTTTGAGGGTTTATTGTCTGGCTTTCCAATGTTTTCTTTCATCTCTCTTCTTTCAGGGGTAGAGCAGAATTTGTAGGCAAATAAACATATTTCAAACAAAAATTGCATGAAGAAAAGACAGAGCTTTTCCAGATTGCCTCAGGAAGAATGAAGGCACGCTTTTATATTATTGTGGTATTTGAGTGAAGATGGAATGCTACTCTGAAGAGAACAGTTTTCAAGGAATATCTTAAAAGAGAAGCTGCAGACTGCCTGTTGGACATTAAAGGGAGAGTTATTCCAGGCAGAAGGGCTGCATGGAAGAAGAGTTAAAGATTAAAGAAGGCAAAGGTATCAGCTCAGGGAAGAAGCTTCAGCAAACGTGAGAAAATAGGAATAGCCACAATATAAATTCAGACACTAACACAGAATCTTGTTGCAAGTGTCCGTACAAAGATGGTCCCGACAAATCTGCGAGATATAGGGTGAAGTTGCAGTCCTTTCAGTGAGCTGGCTGAAAAGGATGAAGATTTATATCAACCACTGCTGTCAGGAAGGCAACTTAAGGAAAAGCAACAACTGCACTGATGTTGTCAGAGGTTACCTGCAAGTTATTTACTGGACATTCCAATAAAAGTGAGGTCAGTACAGTTTCCAGAAAGCCCTACGGTTTCTACTTCACAAGAACTGAGTTTGATTTCCAAAACTGAGAATCTGAAATTATTCTCCTCTTGGGAATTGTCACCCAATGTGGCCATTGTCTTATGGAGCTAGATCTAGAGAATGGGCAGTGCCTTTACAGTTCCCAGCTTTCCCCCACACCCT
>NW_010426001.1:3430-9829 GCF_000710305.1 Buceros rhinoceros silvestris | reverse complement strand
TTCCCCACACGCTTCCCCCCCTACCATCCCCACTCCCGCCCACCCCCCACATTAGAATAAGTCTGCAATAATGAGTGATAGAGTCAAAGGAATAAATCCCTACTCTGCGAATTTGAAGTATGTTTCTCCTGTTCCTACTCTTTAGTTCATTTTAAAATTATTTTTCACAGAAAGAGTTATAATTTCTTGGTTCTGCCAGAGCTGCACTTGTGGGGGACCATCTTCTACATAACTACATGTGGCCAGTTGAAGACAACTTAAAGCTGCAAGCTCTAAGCTGTTCAGCCACTTCAGTACACTGACTGATGCTGCTAGTTGCTTAGGCTGCCAGAAACACAGCCCCCAAAAAGTTCAGTTTGAAACCTAAAGGATCTCCTCAGATACTCATAAAGTCTGGGTTACAAAGATTACACTCAAGACTAGGATAAAAAAAATTAAAAAGGCTTTCATTATGCACCAAATCTCAAAGTTTACATTAAAAGTGTAGGGTAAGTGTTGTCAGCTCATGCTTTTCTTAACTTGGTGTCTCGTAGTCAAGTTACAACGGATGCTTCTCTAGATAGTGAGCTATAGGCTGTTTTGAGACAAGGGTTTGGGAGGGCAAGAGACAAACATATATAACATTCTGTTAACTGACAAGTCCTAGAGTACCAGAGAATCTTCCCCTCCAACCTAAGGAAGACCATGACCACATTTGTTTCATCAGCTTTTAAAAAAACCCCAAGTCTATCCATCAGACAAAAGTGACTGAAGATGGATGAGCAATGTCTTTGGATGAACCCTTACCTCCTCAAAATTAAACTCAGAGTATAGTTGAAGATCTTGTTCCAGCATCTAGACACAAGTGTTAGAAATTGCAAACAAGAGCACAATTCCTTCTGCTAAATCATTTTTGGGATTTGGGTGGGGTTTTTTTGATTAAGGAGAAAGAAAAAGGCAAGAAAGCATCCATTCCTCTTCCATTTTTTCCCCAATGGAAAAGCATTTTGACAAAAGCATGTATTTACGTGAAGTACTTTTTCTAAACGTGAGGCTTGGTAAGCATCTGCAAATCATTACACCAGACTCCTCAAAAGCTTAGCCGCACAAGACCTGCGCTACCACACTTTGCCCAGCAATGACTTATCTCAGTTATTCAGCAAATTTTAAACCAACATGAAAAGACAGAGAGAGGATGCAAGTAAGAGACACTGAGTGAACTCAGCATCTATCTCCCATTAGGGCTTATCGGGCCAAGTTACCTGGTGAAGTAAGGATAAGTTAGCGCAGGACTACCAGTGTTGTCAGGGCCATGAGTTACCCCTGCTCTTTGCCAAACATCTAAGGTTATCCCCACCTGCCCAGCTAAACAAGAATGTCAAATGAACTCAGGAAGGATTCTTTATTTCCGCTAATTATTAGAGAACAAGCTGGTTTAAAGTTTTGCCTCCTCTCTTCCACAGGCAGTCCACAATAACCTGCACATTATAACTCTACCTGGTTTACTTTTCTGCTTCTGCATCAGTCATTCCTACCATACTCCTGCACTGAAAAATGGTGACATATTCTTACGACGGCAGCTGTAATCTCTTCACCTTCCAAGTTTTACTGTAATTACTGTTTTCTTTACTGGAATAGCCTCAACGGCTTTCAGCTGAGATCAAAAGCCTGCCCCATTCTGGAATCATACATCGTACGTGTCATACCTCCAGACTGAAGACGTGCACCGAGTTTGAACAGACAAGTAATGCAAATGGGTGGTGCACATAGAGGGTGGACCTGCCAATGTCACCTACAGGGCCATACCAAGCCTCGGAAGCATTATCTCCTGCACTCCAGTCTCAGTTCTGAGTCACAGCCTGTCAATCCCATAGGGCATTGAGTTCTAACAACATACATCGGCAGCTGCTGTTCATGAGCACAGATAATTTCCCCATACACTCTCACAGTCCTAACTTCGTTGCAGCCCAAAATCCACCGATTCATTAACTGAGGAGGAGGCAAGAAATAATGGCTGCCAGAAACCAAGATCCAGGGCCTGTTAGCCCCACACCACCTTATCCTTCCTAAGAAAGAACAGTAAAGAGGTGAGGTTAACCCGAAGTTTAGGAGCTACGGCTTCATACACAGCAACAGATTCTGTTACCTCTTTTCGCGAAGGTGCTCAGTTCACCGAGAGGAGGAATGTTGTAATAGCGGCCATCAGTAACCACGACAGAAGCCTCTCAATGACCTACCTCAAGGTCTTTGAGTTTCCCTGCAGCGTTCTGAACGGGAGTGATTTGAGAGAACTATTACTAAGTGGTGATGACACACAAGCTGGTTGCTAAGGGGCAGTTGAAGTGCCTCCACTGTACATTATTTAATCCATTGTCTCCATTATTTAAATCAAAACTCTTTGATCATTAAATTAGGCTTTAAATGCTAAATAATTTTAATTACTAAATAAGTGCCTTAAAATCAGGACAGAGGCTACTGGAATTCTAAGGCTTCGGATTCTAGGGCAAAACAAATCATTATCACCCCAGAAATGCCATCAGGTTAGAGTATGACCAGATTAGCAGCTTTCATTTAACAGAGCAAACCACCACTTTCGGATAAAATATAGGGGATTTAAAGTTAGTATTAGTGGCAAGCAATCAGGTTTTGAAAAAATCCATATATGCTGATAATCTATTTGAAGAGGTGCCCTTCCTAAAACAAAATAAGAAGTATTTCTTCTTTGCTACCTGGCAAGTTTACAGCAAATAAAATGACTCCTTGCAGAGATTTATCATACTGGGTATTTCTGGCAAAACCTCCTCCTCGTACCTGGAATCTTGTTCTTTCTGCAGCATAGACTTGGTAGTGAAGCATAGCTTGCAAGACTTTCTTATGACCATCCGGTACCAAGCAGACAGCCCCTAGGATCTCCAGCACAGCAATCTTGGTCTTAATGTTCTCAGTCCGTAAGCTTTGGGAAATGATGTTGATACTCTCTGGATGAGCCAGGACATGAGCCCGTCCCTGGGAGTTGTTCATCAGCGCCTTGATACACCCGATAATGGATGTGTGTATACGGCTCTCTGAGGTCTCGTAGTCCATGCTCTTCAGGAAGTTCAGCAAACAGCTCAGGCCATCCAGCTCAATAAACCTGGTCACAAACCTGAAAAAAAGAATACAGCCAGAAAAAATAAGGAAAGTAGACCAACGGCAATTTATACAAAAGATACCGTGTTATTCAACCCTGCATCTGTAAAAGCTAGTTTTTAGCCTAAATTTCACAAAATGATTCCCAGGTGTTCAAGAAAAACAAACAAACAAAAAAGGAGAGAACAGAGACTAGCTAATAATGGTGTACCACACAGCTTCAGGGTAATCACATTCTATCACCTTATCGCCCGACTGTTTGGTCACTGAGTTCTTTGCTGCAGTTACCACCAAACACCCGCCACGGTCCACTCCAACAGCTGCTGGATTTTAAAGGCTGAATGGTTTCTTTCCAATTGCCACATCTTGCATACATGCTCATACACACAAGACACATCTTCACGCAGACTTTTGACCGTACTTTCAATTATGAGTTCAGATTATCTTGAAAACCATTTTTAGACTTAGGTCAAACTTTTTGCCAATAGTACTTAGAGGTTTCCACCTCTGTTACAGCACGTAATCTTCCGACCGTCCACACTGTCCCCAAGTGTTCTGCAACACACCTCCAGGAGCTGGGTACACAGACAGAGGCTAACGCATTACCTCTGCGTCTGTCAGCTACACTGACTTCATACTCCGATCCTACGGTATTTGTATAGGAACATGTATTTAAAAAGGGACATGTTCTTCAGCAAAAGGAAAGCTCCTAAAACAACCCTGGCTGCATTTTGTTGTTGTTTGACTGTTCTTAGTTTGAGGAGGTTTATTAAGGATGAAACAGGTCCGCTGTCAACCTGCAGAAGCAAAAGGTACAGAAAAAAACATCATAAAACCAGGAAATACAGAACGAATCAGTTATCAAATGCCACACTGAAGACTGAACTCATAGTAGGACAGGTTTATTTTGGCTGTTGACATCACTAGAGTTCTATTTCTAATGTATTCTACCATAAAATTTGCCTATCTTCAGGTAAGATTATGGAAACTGAGGATGAAAGCAATAGTAGGAAGTCCTTGGAAAAGTTCAAGGTTTTGCTGAAAACCAGGGGTAAAAAAATCCATATGGGTCAAATTAGACTATGCAGACAACCTGCTAGACAGAGGTTGAAAATAATAGAAAAAGGAAAATAATAGAAAATAATAGAAAAGGATGGCATTATCTCCATAAATTATCTCATAAATTAGAATTATTTCATAAGTTAGTTCAAACCAATCATTCTAGCAGTTTCATTTAGAGTTACAAGGCTTAGAAATAGGGACTTGAAGATATGAAAAGGACTGTAAATAATTTCTCTACATCACTTTGTTTACCTCCTGTCTCCTGTAATGGGTCATTCACGTAGGTGTACTTTTTTAGACTGTCTGAATGCAAAACCATGTGAAGTACATTTGAATTTTCAGTACCAACAATAGTATGTCCATGATCATGCTCTAAACAACATAATGTAGAAAAACACCCCCAACAAACGAAAAGGTTGTTAACAACTGCCTCATGTGTGACGAATCAAAACCACGGAAAGTCTGTGGCATTGTGCTTTTACCCAGTCCCTCTTCCACCCTGCTGGATACTTCCTAACGTACTATCTTTAACTTTTCTGTCCTTAAGTGAGATGCTTTTCATAACATGCATCAGAATTTCACCGGTCTCAGTTCATGCCTCTGCACCAGCAAGACAAACCTGACCTGTATTTATCCAGGAGAGATATAATATGAACTTGACATACTTCTGGTCTTCTGGTGGTTATACTCCACACAATACGGGAATTTTCAAGGCCTATCTGAAAGTCATGCTCACTATGCTGATGGATTTGATGACTTGCAACTTACTTGGGCCGTCAGTTTGAAGAGAAACACAGCAAAGCTTGGTGCTTTCACAAAGTTTCAGTCTGAGGTTTGGGGTTTTGTTCAGAACCGAATTTTTCAAAGTGAGTATCAGAATAAAGGCAAGCACACACAGGAACATGTGCACACCAAAGAAGAAAACACGATTTAGCTAAATCCTGCTAAGACAATATGCCAAGTCTCATTCAGATCTGATTGAACATTCTCTGGATGCATCATCTTGTCTATCCTAAAAAATCATAGGAGCAAAAGCCCTTCTGCCCCCAGGCCACAGAGTGGGATCAGCATTGTGCACCAGGAATTGGCAAGTCATTCAAAGAAGTTTGTTTCTTAAACTGATTATAGAAAGACTAAAACTGAGTTCAGTTTCTGTAACGCATACAGCTGCTAGCACGTCAAAGACAACTGAAACAGGTGCATCCATAGCTAAAAGACTTGCCGTTGAGGATGTATTTGGAACCAAAATAAGCACAAACTCAGTGTGTCACCAAACAACATGATGCCAATGACTTCTGAGTGTTTCTCTAACCCTGGGCCTAAAGAGCAGCGTTGCTCTTCGCCTCCACTGTGGAGAGACTAGTTTAAATTATCCTCCCCATTTCCAAAGTTCAGTTCTATGATTCCATCCTATATCTTAGTTGTTCCTTCCATCTTTTAGGGGAGGCGAAACAAAAAGAGGGGGAGTGGGGGAACAAAAAACCCCAGATGTTTTGCTGTTCTTTCCAGCAGAACTTGCAGGAAGACTTAAGATGGACACCTTTCTGAACATACAGGGCTCTACTGACAAAGCTCTACCGAGGAAGCAGCTAAATAAAGGGTCCCTTAAACACACTTTTGGGTGGAACACCTGGTCTTACGACAACATATACAAGGCACTACATCCTTCATGTGTTTTAACCTTCTCTGATGACCATATGAAAAAAAACCCCAAGGTAAATGCTTAAAAGCCACATTGTCCCAATTAAGTACATTCCCTTACTAAATTCACTGGCAGAGTAATTTTCCTAGACCTGTTTGGATGAGGTCACAGCAAAAAACGAGGCATGTCCAGGAGAGAGGTGTATGTCACAACATTCAATTAATGACATAATTTAAAACAATGTTGGGATTTTCCTGTATTCTCCCTAGTCCAGAGAGCAAACAGTAAGCTGCCTATTACCAATAGGAAGGGAAACCAAGTACTTTTCCATTTCACCTGGCATCCGAAGTCTCCAGAAATCATTATTCTCCAGAAAAGCCACAAATCATGCAAGAGGGAAACAAAAAAATGGTAATAGCAGTTTCTGGGGCAACAGACACTCTCAGTATGATGATTTGCCTGGTGTGTGGAAGTATGTGTGTAAAAGTCTGTACGGAAGAGAAGAAGTGGGAGTTTAGCTGACAGGCTAAGAACCACAATCCTCACACTGTTTCATGTTTGTGCACCTGTATGTCTGTAAGCAGGAA
>NW_010426001.1:0-3330 GCF_000710305.1 Buceros rhinoceros silvestris | reverse complement strand
ATGTGTGTGTGTGTGTACATGCAAAAGCAAACCCAACTTATACAAATAAAGGATCTTCTTCCTCACAATACACACAGGTGTAACTAAGTGCCATCCTATACAACCTGTAGGCTGCAAAGTGCTGTTCTAGACTTGAAGGTTGAGCATATTTGTCAATGCATTCTAGCTAGCACATTAAAAAACTTAAGGGTAAAAAAAGCAGGGTATATTTCAACAGGTGTTAAACACGCGAATTAAAGCCTAACTTATCTCAAGACTCTCACTTGACTAGTTTATCCCACATTAAAAGGCAGGGCACCTCTTAGCCTTTGAAATTTTAGAGAATGAGTTAGCTAGCTCTAGTACCAAACTTTACCCAAATACTGATGCGATAGCCTAAGAGGTAACGAGCCACTAATGGATTCCAAGTGCGGGGGGCAGGGGGGGCAGCCTCCCTGTGAGACCTGGTCCAACTCAGGAGAGACAGAAAGATCATCATCTGAGGTTGTGCAGAGAGCAGGATGTTTCCACCCTGTTAACAACCAAGGCTGCACTTCCCTGCAGCATCAGTGTTTGAATCAGGGGCCACACGTAATCCTGACTGCTGAAAAATTCAGCAAAATGGGTTTTGCTTGCTGAATACATAAATCATCATCCCCAGTATGCACTCAGATGCAACATGGCTAAATCGAAGAAAAATAACAGAAAGTAAATCTGAGTTAAACAAAAGGAGAAAAGTAGACAGCAAATGGAGTTAGTGATGATTTAGGCTAAAGGGGGCATTTTTCTGGGGTTCTAAAAAGCTGGGTTTTTTTCCAGTCCCTCGTAAGTTTTTTACTTTCGCTGCAATTCTGAACCACCATTTTGGGGCACTAAAATAGCAAAAGAAAAGCTCTTCTCTTGCTGCTTCTGTCCAACAGTTTGTCATCACACTTGTTTATAGTCATAAGTTATTACAAACCTAAAGAAAATGTGTTTTCTTACAAGATGCAGATGTGGAGTTTTTTTCTGCAAGGCCGGGGTTATTCCTGCGTGCTGGGACATAACATGGCTTTATTATTTCAGGGCAGCTCCTAAATACCAGGACAAAATGCACTTGCTCAAAAGGGGGCCAACTTGCTGCCTGGGGATGCTTCTATCACATTTTCTTCAAAGAGAAAATGAACTTGAGCTTGGGTATTTTTCCTTCAGTTTTCATTCCTATTAGAACCAGTGGCTTGGCACAGATGCATAGATGAGTATCATTACTCTATATTTGCTACTGGAACAGACACAGTCCTATAGTAAAATAAAACACAGACCCAAACACATGCCCTTTTCTTCTCTTGATTCATGTAGATCAGAGAATTCAAGCAGAGGAGCCTATTGGTAAGCTGACAGAGCCCTTGAGTACCCTACCACCATGAACAGATTCCAGACAGTTCATCCTGTGTGAATTTAGGTCTCTATTTTCTTCAGAGGTCTGATGAACAGAAGTGGCAAGGAAAATAGGATTTGATGTCCAAATTCAACTCGAAAGACTAGTATTTTGAAGGCTTGGGTATTGTACTGCTTATGAGAGGAATGTGATGATGCTGAGGGCCCCTGTACTGCAACCTTTATATCAAGACAATATTGGCTTGTTGACCAGGCACTGTCACGCAGCCCATTTGGTGGCTAACACAGTGAGTCACTGGAAATTAGTTGAGACATAGGACTTAACTCAAAATTTGGCTTGGCTTCAAAAAAAAAAAAAAAGAAAAAGAAAAAAAGAAGCTCCCTAAACGTGAGTCACTGGAAATTAGTTGAGACATAGGACTTAACTCAAAATTTGGCTTGGCTTCAAAAAAAAAAAAAAGAAAAAGAAAAAAAGCAGCTCCCTAAACCATGACCAGCGCTTTAGAAGCGAACACTTTACAGGGCAGCTTGCTCACAGATGCCTGTACTGAAGCTTGTGAGTGTCACTATACTGTTGTCAAGGGGACCCAGCAGAAGCAGTATGGGTCTGAGAATTAAAAACCTGGCAAGGCCGTTTGAGCAAAAGACATTTCTCTTTCTTCTTCTCTGTTGCCTTCCTCTCATGAAGCAGTGACAGCGCAGAACTAACGGTGGCCAGCAAGGTGTTTCAGCTGGCCGTAGCAGAGAGGCCTTGCTGCTGTGGCTACGCTCAGTGAAAGCTGTCACTTGCAGAGAGGAAGCATCAAATAGCTCCACATGAACGAAACAGAGTTGCTACACCAAGTCTCAGTAGTACAGGACTTCGGTTTAAAACCCCTTGTGAGAGCTGGCAGTTTGGCATTTGTCTTAGCTCCCAGTTTAATGTGTTCTCTGCTTTAGCACAGTGTCAGGCAGGGTCGCCCAGCCACTTACACCCTTGGGCTAGGACTCAAGATAGGCACCTGTTTTTCCATTTCCACGTTAAAAGCACTCACCCTACCCACATGCTGAAGTTACCAAAAGCCTGATGAATCTTCATGCCTCAGAGCAGCATCGGAGTCTGTTTTGTGCTCTCTTACAGCCCATCACAACAGCAGGTGAAAACCTGAGGTTTAAGCTGATGTGTTCGACCTCACACTTGCTGGGTGGTGAGAAGCGGCATGTACTCAACTTTTCAAACATCGTGAAGGGGAGAAGCACAATCAGCACTTAGCTCTGAAAGAAGCCCCAGAAATATCTTCACTGCAGGTCAACGTAACTGCAATACAAATTCTTTGAGATATTTTTGGGTTTGTTCTATTTATTTATTTAATTAGGTTGGTTTGGTTAGTTCCCCCCTCCCTAAAATAATCCCTCTTTGTTTAGGCATTATGGAAGCTCTCTGAAACTAAAACTTCAGCGTAGTGTGGATGCAAATGCATTTGGCATATTTTGGGCCCGACTGTCACCATTTAACAAAACTTCTCCCGTTTCAGAAGCTTTGTTTTAAACTGACCAATTGATATTCCTTCCCACGTTACGTCTAATGCGGCATCTCATTGGTTAAAAATTCTGGTGGGTTTCTGTTTCCGGCTCTGTCCCTTTCGGAGGCGGCCGCGGGAGGCACCTCTCCTCTTTCCACACCGGGCAGCACCAGAGCAACTTCTCTCTCCCGACCCCTGGGCGGCTTGGCAGACCTGCCTGCACTCGGCTTGGCTCGGCCCAGCTCGGCTCTGCACTCCGGCTGCAGCGATGGTGCTTGCCTGTCGCCGCCGCCGCTATTTTTGCTGCTTTTGCCTCAGGACTATTCGCCTCCCCGCGGCTTCGGTAAGCTGTCGCCGCTTTCGGAGCCGATCCGTCACTGAGGGGAACCGTGCGCCCGGAGCTGCCTGCCCCCTGCTCCTTTCAGCACCACCGCCGCTCCGGGGACTCCTTGCCGGCATGTGCCCGGAGCTG
>NW_010426000.1:0-5998 GCF_000710305.1 Buceros rhinoceros silvestris | reverse complement strand
AAACAACCCGAAAGTTAATACACCCACTTGCAAAAGTACAGACCAAAAGAGACCAACCCCAAATTTGGACTACCTCTAAATAACTTTTCCTTCTTTTTTCCCCTGGAGTACTTTGAAACATTTGTTTTCTACTACTTAGACTACTGCCAAACACGTTTCTAATCTACGCTGTCTCCATTGCCCATATGTTCCTTGCAGGCTGTAAACATTTAAAGTAGTTAGGAGATACTATTAACAGAAAGCTGTCTCAAGATAATAGTCTTCTGCTACTAGATAAACACCAAGACAACATTTTTTGAAGCAAGAGACATGTACCCAGGGACATTCTTCTGGTCTCATGATTTTATTTCCATTATGCCAGGCAATTAACAATGTAGATTCTACCATAATTATCTGATGTGCCCTGCCCTAGGAAATGGTAGTGACCCTGTGTGCCAGTGACACTATTGGAAAGCTTTGTCCCAGGACAGACTCTGTGGCCTCACAAAGACTCTCATTAATGCAGTTTGGGCCTGATTGCATTAGGAGCTCTTGTGATTCACAGTACCAGGACAGGCAGAGCTAAAAGGAAAGGTAACCTACTAGGAAACATTGCATCAAATCAATTAGCCCATTTGCTGCTGTGGTATTTTGCCTTCCTAGATTTTTGTTGTAAACTTTGCCTGATAAAGGGAAAGGCAGATTTCCTTCTCACTTTATCCATCACTTTATGCACTATGTTAACAGCCTCCTATGGTAATACTTCATATAGCTCTTGAGAAAAGTTTTCGAAGCAGTCAGTGCAGATTACTGCTCTGTGATTTCTTAATGTATGATTTAAATGTTCGTTTTCAGAGCCATGATCATGTTCAAGACTTTCACTCAGTTGCACTAATTAAAAGGAAACAAAGAAAAGCGTTTTCAAAGCTAAGTGATCAAGAAGGACACGTAAATTGTTTGTTCTGCTAAGTATGATGTTACTATTTGATTTAGTGTTCAGACAGTGAAGAAAAAAATCAGGAGGAAGCAAAGCACAGGGAGCTTAACTCTGCCATGATTTTAACACCTTGCTCCAGTGGCAACTGCAGCACTTACTTGAAAAATGTAGGATCAGAACCTTAGATTGATAACTTGGTTTAGGTGCCTGGGAGATGACTGCATTGGAAGCTATGATTGATGGTGAAGTGTTTAAAAAAATCACAGGAAGCAGAAGCATATAAGATGGTCACAGAGCTAAAAACAGTCACAAAGTACATCCAGATTGATGTGTGCGTACTCAAAACCTTGTCATGTTATGGGATCCTTTAGAGCTACGAGAATTGACAGCACCTGGACATCTCCCACTGAATAAACCATCCAGTGAACCAAAAGCAATTTTCCTTTCCCTAATAAAGAGAAAGGACAGTCCAAGCAACAAGCGTGTGTGAGGTCTGAGGAAGGCAGAGATAAACGACATGCACAGAAAAAGAAGATGGAGAGGGTTTACGACCTTTTATTAGCCATCAGAAATAATTTGACATTTTCATTGTCTATGCCTATCATTGACAGAATATTCAGGGACAAAACAAAAGAGGGGTTAACAAAAAGGCATGATAAAGGTGTTTTGCAAGGAGCCTTGAAACACTTACTGCCTGAACGCAGCTTCTGCCACAATATTTGTACAGAAATCTCTTCACTTTTACAGTAACAGCTCAGTGTGTCAAACTGTTTCTGGCTATTTGTTACTGAATGACTTAACGCATTTTGGAAATAGATATTAGTGACAAATTATGTTAAATAAAAGATTAATTTATTTTTATCAGATCTAAAAGGCAGGGAGAATCTCCCCTAAAAATCCATGGGGAGAAAAAAAAAAAGCTAGCCTATAATATTAATGGTAAGACCAAATAAACCTAACCATTAACAGTTAAATTACACCTGGGTTAGCTACAAATGCTCCAGATAAAAGCAGATCTTTTGACAGACTCTTCGTAGTATCCACTAGGTGGCAGACAGTGACCACGTTTAGGTCGTGTTATCTCCACAAAACCTCCCATTCATACAGCAGATAAAGAACTGCATTATTAATTGATACCACCGCATCCACTCTACACCTAATATTTGTTTAGCCAGCTGTTTCCTCTAATCCTCCTTAAACACCATTGATTGAAATCCTAAGTATATTCAGACTTTTTACCCCAAAGAACATTTTGTTACTGACGAGTTACAAGCTCCCTTTTCAAGTGCAGTACTGTATGCTACGGTTACTCACCGTGGAGACAGAATGTCTAATACTTCCTCACCAGCAACAGAAACAGCCTGTCATTGGAAATGATTTTTTTTCCAAAACTTTTCATTTGCAGAGAATTTTAAGTATCGAAATACTGCCAGGCTTACAATGAAAAAGAAATGCAAAGTATTTCAACTTCCAAGCATAGTTTAAGTAGCACTTCAATGAAGAGCAAAAAATATTAATTTCAGTTCTCACACTTTAATCCTTGCAGTGAATTGGAAAACTTTGAATATATTTAAATATTAGCAAAGTCACTTCTCTTGAAGGTCTCAAAACACTTTCTAAAGGTTGGTCAATATTATTTCCAGATTCTTACTGAGGGGCAAGGAGGTTAAGACACTTGATTAACTCAGTGTTGATAACAGCTATTTTGGCTCCAGACTGCAACCAATTGTGGACAAATATATTTCTGTTAGTAACATATCACCATAAAATCAGAGAGGCTGGTGACCTGCAGTGGAAAGTGCTCTTACCCTCTTACAAACTGTAAAAATTAAGGTTCACCACAGCAGGTCACAGAAATCCTCCACCCTTTTCTGAAACACCTCCCCCCTGCCCCAGCCACGAGCCTTTGTACTACTTTAGGGGGTTTTCAGTAGCTGCTAGTTGTTTTAACCACGTTAACCAAAAATGAGAGGAAACCGAACCCACTAGGTTTGTAATGAGAGGATGCTTTGCTGTGAAATACACTGTCAGTCATGTCTGAAGAGGACATTGCGGTGGATAAGACTTTTCATAATGATAGAGTGTTTCTTAGTCTTTCTTACTGGAACACGCTTACACATTCAGGAATCTTATTAGGAAGACAAGCCTTTTGGCACAATTTTGATGCAGACCAGCAGTGTCTTGATTATTACACTAACTTTTTTTACTTAACTTGAAAAAGCTGCTCTCTACAGAATTGTTTTTCCTATTTCACTTTAACTGTTATTTGGAAAAGTATCACAAAATAATCTTTTTTTCCCCCTTTCTTTCCGTTTCTTCCTGCTTTCTTCCTTCTTTCCTATCCCCCTTCACTAAATGTAATACAGGCAAGTAAATATGGATTAGAGTCTCAGATAATGCATTCAGAGCAACTCCACTTAGCTATGCTTCACGAGGGTTGAAGATCTGCCTCCATTAGATAGGAAAAACCAAGGAAGCATGAGCTGTCTCTTTGTAGCACGAGGATTTGGTGTTCTGCATGACACGCCTTGGCATGAGACTGGTGACTACTGGTTCTCTCTCCTTTAGGAGCTGATAATAATTTTCCTGTTTATGATACATCTCTCCACGTGCTGAAAGTACCCTCTCTCTAGAATCAGTGTTTATTGAGACAGTGTGTATCCACAGTTACACAGCCTCACCGCAGCTACGTTTTCAACTACCACATCGTACATACTCCTAACAACAGGAATCCTTCCAGATTGCTCCTTTCCACATTTAGGCACTAAAACAGTCTTGCTAGCCATTAATGCCAACTCAGTTCTGTTAACAACATATATGATTCTCCTGCACATGCTGCCAAGTTCCCAGAGCCTTCTAAAAGTGTTGTATTAGTTAAATGACATCACACAGCCACAAAGATGGTCACATTTTCTGCCTTGAAAGATTCTAGCGGTAATCAATCCCCTTTCTAATGACATACAAATAGCTGTAAACCTTCTTAAATAAAACATGAAAATGTTATCCAACCCTTTATACCTAAACCAACCACACAAGCAGTTTCGTCATGAAAAACATTCTGAATGACACCTTTGTATGTACTTGACTCCAAAAAAACAAATCAACAGCCAGTAAAATGATAGTTATCAGAGCCATGGACCAGCTAATGTGCAGCTACACATTCAAAAACACTGTGGCATTCCAGCTTTCTTGGTGAGTGGAGACAATACAGAAACCTGTGCCAAAATATTATTCAGGCTTTCTCTGACAATAAATAGCCAAATACAACATCAGTATGCAATTTACCACATCTTATCAATTTTTTTTCCCTTCTAACTCGATGGTCAGTACTTTATGCAAATCTACTTCCAGCTCTTGAAATTCTTGCTCAATCTACCATCCTCCTTTTCCTACATCCTAAAAACTTCAGAAAGCATCTGACTGGATGGAGAAATCCCTCAAAAAAGACGACTCTCTGCAAAATGTACGATCCCATAGGAAGAAGGTGCAGAGCAGAAGTACACAACTTTTGTCTTTCAGATGGAATCTTAAGTTGCAATATGATCTCTGCTTTGGTAACAGAGAGCACTTCAAGTCAAACACACTGAAGTTCGGCAGTTTCAAGCTGTCTTTCTCCCTCTCCCCCCACCTCAGCTGCCAAATTAGATCGCTCGAAAATCCCTTCAGTTCAGCCCTGAAGCTGATGCCACAGACATTACTTACTGGATGCCTATATGACTTAGAGAAATAAAAAAGTAAAAAGTCCTTCCCAAAAGTTTGATTTTGTTTTTACCTTCACAGAGCTCCCGACTTGAGATGCTCTCAGGACTCTCCAGCAGTTTGAAACAGAGGGCAGCGAAGTGCGGAGGAAGTTTTTGGTGCTCACCTTAAGTCAGCGTGTGCCTGCGTGAGTCTATGTCCCGAGTGTCTCTTTGTGGCTCTGGGTGGCAGAGGACCTGATTCAGGGAAGAGAGAGCCACTTTCTCACCGAGAGGAAAAGAAAAGCAACACGTCATGAGTTAAGTACGCCTCCAAGATGTCTTAATTACAGCTCAACGTGCTTTCCATTCAGACCCCAGGAATGAGAGCAAAAAATAAACCCACACATGCGGTTTCTCTCTCACACCCACCCACCCTGTCCCAGCACGCTGCTTTGTCCCTCCAGGTTCCTGTCCTCGCCGCTTAGGTGCAGCCCTCCTAGATCTGCACCTAAAAAAGCCTCTCGCAACGCACACAAGTCCCGAGCTAAAAACTACACGGGGCTGGAAAAAAAAAAAAAAAAAAAAAAAAAAAGAGAGAGAGAAAAAAAACAAAATCGTCCTTTCCATCTGAACAAAATATTCCTACTCGTGGCAGGAAAAAAAAAAAAAGAGAGAGAGAGAGAAAACACCAAACCAACCGAAGCCAGCAGTGTTCTTCGTGAAGGGATCACTGAATTTAGGGATTTAGGGTGTGTGACACCCTGAGAAACATGATACTTCTGACCACTTGCCTCTGCTCACTCCCAGCCCCCGCTCCTTATTTACCCCCCACCCTACCACTAACTCTGAGGGTAGGAACCTGGTTTCAGATGGGGAGAAGTGATGTATAAAAGGCGGGGGGGTGGGGTAGAAACAGCTGGACCTAACAGGATCCTGCTGTATTGTTGTTTTACCCCCAATTTCCAATTGAATTATTGATCCAGGAAACAAGCCTGGCTTCTCTTGTTACATCCCAAGCTCAGAACATGACTTGCTCAGGGCACTGGCATCACAAAGCCTTAAAGTCAGGCAACTGTTAGCCCCAAGTCTTTACGCAATTTCCAACCACCACCTCAGGCCAAAATGCTTCTCCAGCATCAAAACACTTAACTATGATGCATTTCACATAAAGACAACAGACAACACTAGGGGTCCACTAAAATCCGTGCAATATGTGGCTTTCCTAATTCCCAGGGCATAAAAAGCACACATTAAATCTCAGCTCTTAGAACTGCAGACAAAAGGTGCTGCCAACAGTGTATCTCTAAACGTATGTTATTTATAAAAAAAGCAAACTAAAACCAAACCAAAAAACCCAAAACAAATTCTTGAATCAAACAACTGAAGAAAGAGAAAATAATAA
>NW_010425999.1:469-877 GCF_000710305.1 Buceros rhinoceros silvestris | reverse complement strand
TGGCGAGGCCGAGGCTTGGGTCAGCGAGCAGGAGCTCTTCATGGGACCTGAGGAGAAGCCAAAGGTGAGGGGTGGCTCCATGAGGTGCCCCCGTGTCTTGGGGGGACACTGTGCCATGCCAAGGTGCCCTTTCAAGCCATGCTGGGCTGTTAAGCATCACCTGGTACCACGCTGTGCCACGCCGGTACACGGCACCCCATGCTGTGCAGTTACACGCCATGGCATGCTGTCTGTCCCATGCCACCATGACGTGCCACTCTGCCCCTCGCCCCACCAAGCTCCCCGTTGCTCTGATGGAGGCAGGACGTGCCCGTAAGGTGGGCACCAGGGCAGGATCCCGCTCCCTCTCCTGCGGCCGTGCCGTGTGCTGACAGGCGCTGGTGTCTGCCATGCCACAGGACGCGGAGA
>NW_010425999.1:0-332 GCF_000710305.1 Buceros rhinoceros silvestris | reverse complement strand
CGAGGAGAGCAGCTTGGTGATGCTGAAGAGACACGTGCGGCAGCAGCGGTCCATCGAGGACTACGGCCAGACCATCAAGGAGCTGGCGGGGAGGGCTCAGCAGCTGCTCTCCACTGGTCACCCAGAGGGGTAGGTGCCACCGCCACGTGTCCCCTGTCCCTTGGGGCGGCCCCGTTCCCTCAGCACCGGAGCAGGGGGTGGTTTGGCTGGAGCTCTGGTGGTGCTGGCTGCCCCGGCCCCTTGCCTCAGCTGCGGCAGGGAGGTGGTGGCAGAGGGACATGGAGAGCGCAGAGTGGGTTCCTCCCCTCAGAAAAGCCCACCCAGCTGGCAAC
>NW_010425998.1:2639-6271 GCF_000710305.1 Buceros rhinoceros silvestris | reverse complement strand
GGCCACGGGGCGGCTGACCACCGTCTCATCTACCCGTTTTCCAGCTCGGAGACCAGCGCTCCTTCCGAGACAAGCACTGCTGGACGGAAAATAAATTTGGGGAAAAAAAAAAAAAAAGCCTGTCAGATTTACGTCCGGCTTGTTCATCGCCCGAAAACAGAGGGGGAAAGCGGGTATGCCTGCGTGGGGGTGCCAGCAGAAAGATGAGTGTTTCTTTCATTAACCTAATGGTGATTGCAAAAAGACTCCCTTTTTGTCAGCTTCACCTAATCAAAACCGAATATCTGTATGTGGCACTGACAAAATCAGTAAAATTTCACCTTCGACTTTATTGATCTGAACAGACGGACAGAGTTTTCTATGGTGTTCAATTTAGGGAATTAAAAAAAATCACTCCGCTAACAGCATTTGGTACATTTCTAACCCATATGTCACCTCAGTGCTTTAAATAATTATATTTGCATGCAGGGAGTGATTCATAAATATGTCAGGATTGTGAAATATAGGCAGGCATTTCAAACTTTCTATTTAAAAAACATGAATTATGGCCACGAAAAATGTGTTCCCATTTAAGGGTGATACGAAGTATTTGGTGTCTAGTACGGAGGCCCATCCATCATATAGACAATAAAGAGAGTTTTTGCCTGACGTTGGAAATTTATGGTTGCCCTTCTCTGCCCTAATAACTCAAGCATTGTGTCAGCCTGTGACAGCCTTTGCAGAAAAACAGCAACCCTGTTATCAATCAAAAAGCCCTTTTACATTTTTAGCAAAACTCTGATCATCCAGACACCCTTTTAATGTATATATTACATCATTATAGATCATTCTGCACTTTTACGGCAACTCAACAAAATGATCCATCACTTCAGGACAGTCCTGATGAACGCTGATGTAAATTATTTGCACGTCGCTAGTACAGTACAAAATGAAAAATGTACTTTAGGTGGAATTAATTTTAGGGTGTAAAAAGCTAAAGATGAAAGCAGTGGGGATTAAAGCAGAGCTAAATGCATCATTAGGGATGACTGAAAACAAGCTAATAGTTATTAAAATTAAGATTATTTTAACCTTTTCGGATCGTGGACCTAGACTATTTCAAGATAGCTAAGATATATTACGTGCTTCTCCCTGTCCCTAACACCCGCCCAAACGTAGCTGCTTGTAACTGCATCAAGCATTATTGCTCATTGGTCATTTAGGTATTTAGTTAAGGTTAATTATTTGGGTTCTAATGCCTTTTCCAGCCATATCCTTAAAACTTTCCCTCGTATCTCAGAAGACGCTGTTGAAGACGCATATGGTTGATCTGCACAGTTTCCATAACAAAGTTGTCAATAAACACCGTCTGCATTTGGGATCCAAGTGACGACGCTAAAGATCACCTCGTTTGTGTGCCACGGTTAATTTCTGAAGGATTACTGTAACCAAATATGTGCTTAGCTGACAGAATTCTCTCCCGTAGCCTCCAGGCTTTCGCAGAAGATAATCGCAGAGATGCCTTTATGATTGCTGAGATTCAATGATCAGACCAAGGTGTTAAGAAGCTAAAAGACTCTTTTTCACTCTTAAAATCTAGGCAGCTAATACCAGCTGGAATACGTACGTACTCACGCACTACGAAACGTCTTCACTTGCTTTGGGCTCTATCATTTTATTCGTAGTACATTTAATAACATGAAATGGCACTGAAAATCTCCTTGCACTGAACAGTAAACATACCCAGCCTTTCCCATGTCATCACACTCGTTTGACTTGCTCTCTCCCTCGCCCTCTAGAAAGTTACCTAAAGGGTTATTGAAAATAAAAGCTGTTTGCATAAGAACCACCGTAAACACAAAAGAGGATAGATTTAGAAAATAGCTCTTGGTAAAAGGGTTTCGACACGGGAGTAAAAATTTTCACACTCGTACATGGAACAACGTCATTAGGGAAATCTATCAAAGGGGTTAAAACAGAAAGGGGTTTTGGTTTGGATATTTTTTTTAATTAGGTGTATTAATCTCTTCTTTATGTCAGCGTAACAAAAGGAAGAAAATTAAATAAACTTATTCGAAAACATTTTAGAAGAAGGTATATTCCCGAAAGCAATAAGGAAGCCAACAAACAAAAAAGTTATTTTCTGCTCGTTTAGTAAAAATACCATAGACGACTAAAATTAATTCACGTTCACTTAAACGTGAGTATTATTTTGAAGATGGCTTTAAAATTATTACCACATATAAAACGATTACCTACATCTCATGCAGAGTAAAATATATATTGCTTATATATATTATGAAAGTAATTACAATCATAAGGGTAAATATTTTAAAGTCATATACAAACAGGGGAGAGGTTCGGAAATCTTACTTTCTGTTGGTAAGCATTCAAAGTATTTGCTTTAATAACATTCTGGAAGAAATACTCCACACCTCTGTCGGATACCTGGGCAGATGCACCAGCTATTATCTGAGCACATGCAGTCTCATATTTAAAAAAAAAAAAAAAAAAAAAAGAAGGAAGGAAGGAAAAAATATTAGTGACTCTCCCCAAATGTACAAAGTCGTGATGCAGTTTTTCTGATAACCCATCACATTTCTTATCCAAAGTATTATCATTCTTGGGAGGAGAAAAAAAATAAAGAGAGGGAGAGAGAGAGAGAAAAGAGATGCACCCTTTACAAAAATCTGTTGCAACGCGTATCTTAATAAAAGCCTTGAGGCAGACAGTGAAATGGAAGCACTACCAAAGCAAATAAATTTGACGCACAGGACGGACAGACAGGTAGCTGAATTGTGTTATGAGTGGAAATATAGCCCAGACACAACTCAGCAGCTATGTTTCTGTTAATTACAACCTTGTTATAAAGGATAGAAAAAAGAGGGTGTGGGGGAAAAAAATCTAAAGGGCCTGTAGGGTTGCTGCTGTTCAGTCTAAAAGACTTTTCCAACATGATCTACAGAAGCTGACGCTTAAATGGCAAGAGAGCAAGCTCGCAGAGCAAGCACACTGGTGCCGAGGTTTCTGCAGTTCCCTCTCCCGAGGGAAAAATAGTCAGTCCAGGTTTTTTTTTTGGCTGATCCTGACCAGGGTTTGCAGCTCGCCAGCCTGACCTGTCAAGCGGATTATTTTAGAGGGAGATTAATAGGGGAGGCGGGCTGCAATAATAATCGTTTTGTTTGATGTGACAACTTTGATAGGCGTTGATTTACTTACAAACTGATAGGCTTTTAATTGAGCGCCTCCATCCAGCTTGAGATGAAAGGAAAACCGCATTGAAAAGCTGCCCGAGTGCCCTCGAGCCTCAATACTGATTAGCCATCTCGACAGTGAATAGTTCAAGGCATTTTCAAACTTTTTTTCCTCTCCCGCTCTCGCTCTCCTCTCCTCCTCAAATATCTGCCAGCCCACTCCTTTTTAAGAGAAAATAAATCATTTCCATTGTGTGCAAATAAAATCGACTTGACATGCTTGCCAATAGCTGGTAGGTAAAGGAAAGTGTGGACTGGCACTTGTTAATTAATTCCTCCTTTGCTCTCCTCCTTTTTAAGTTACAATTTTCCTTTGTAAAAGGAGGAAGACGGGTTCCAACCCTTGGGTACTGGGCCGGAGTGGGGGGGGGGGGGGGGGAGGTTTTTTGTTTGTGAAAT
>NW_010425998.1:0-2539 GCF_000710305.1 Buceros rhinoceros silvestris | reverse complement strand
TTTGTGAAATTTTTTTTCTCTTTTGTGAGGCGGGTTTTTTTTTTTTAAAGAGAATAAAAGCAACAGCCACCAAAACTTCAACAAGACTACACAAGTAAATGCCGAACAGTAAACTGCCTGCACGGATTCATTAAACAAGGATTCCTCGCTAAGGTAACGAGCAGGACGGAATCTCTCTTCTTCAGCTCAAGAGCGGAAAGAAGCCCGCAGCAACCAAACCAAAAAACTACGCTCCTCTCTCAGGCTGCAGCCCTGCCGCCCGCTCGATCCTACGCGTGTGAATCCTAACTCCGAGACCCTCGCTGGGAATCGTTTTCTGAGTGTGTTAAGCGCAGTGAATAAGCTCTCACAGCTCAGAAATGCTTTGGAGGGGGCAAAGGGGAGGGGATGTCTCGAGGCTCATTTTTTTACAAGCTTCTACATAAAAAGTTTACAGTACTGAGTGCGATTTAAATCTCATTTCAAAGGCTGAGCGAAAAAAAAAGAAAGAAAGAAAGAAAAGAAAAAGCTGTCCTCTGAAGTTACTAATTAAATTACCCTCTGATGTTTCTACTTCAGCCAGAAAGATCGGGGTTCGTGCTGTTCCCCCTCTCCTTCCCCCCGCTTTTCCCGTCGGTGCGCTGCCTGCTTTACACATGTACCGAGTATCGCCTTTGCTTCTCTGGCTTACAAGTAAAACAACCCCTTCCCGAAATACCCTCACCTCCACAAGAAAAGAGAGAGGGAAGGAAAAATGGGGAGGGGGAAGCCTTCCTGCAGCTGACTCTACCTTAAGACAATTAATCTTTAGTCTTTCACCCTGGGAGGCAGGATAAATACAACGAGAAAACAGATAGGAGTCTCCCCGGTCCTGTAAGGAAAACAGCTGTTCCAAGCACTTTAATGCAAATGAACACAAATGAAGGTTTCAGCTTTTTTTTTTTTTTTCTTCCAGAGTTTTACTGCACTCCATTTATCAATTGGACTTGACAACAAAAGAAAGAACTGGGGGAAAACCTGGGGCAGATTCAAGTCACTTCCACTCTATATAAAGAAAGGGGGGGAGCTCCTTGAGGGCAAGTTGTGGGGCTTGTCAATCCTATTGCAATATCGGTTTTTTATGCAAGATTTCTTTCTCTACCACACCCCATACACACGTTTTAATTTTCACGGTCTTGTAAGATGACCGCAGCGATTGCAAAATGAAAGTACGTCTATGACTTTTCACTGGGAAGTTGTGGCAATAAGCACTACGCTTTCAGGGGAAATGCAGAAATTAAGAAGTTTGTTAAAAATAATTGTATCTTAATAGAACTTAGAGGAGTTCCGCGTGTTTGCCCTACTCTACACGCTATAGAAGTGTAAAGTGGTTTTAATAAAAGACAGCAGATATACTTACTTGGCTGCAGGATTGAAAGGGTAGCGCTTTACGGGGGGAGGGGGAAGATGGCTGGGAGAACCTGCCTTATGTCTGCCTCGTAAGAAGAGGAGATGATGAAAGGCTATCTGACACATCTGTTTAGGGACTGGGAGAGATCGGTGTTTCAAGTAACAAAAAGGACTTAGTTGAGCAGATACAAACGCGAGAAAGCGAAAGTCCTTCCTCTCGCACACCCCTTCCAGGATCAGCGCCTGTTCTGGTCGGAGTCCAGGTCAGGAATTGGACGCGACCCCTAAAGCACTTGCCTTGTTCTTCACTTGTCAAACGTGTTTTATCTCTAAGTGACCTTTTTGTTAATGTTGTAGATTGTGTGGGCCACCATGTCAGATCCGGAAACAAAAGTAAAAGATTGATTAACACATTTTGCCTGTGAAAAAATGTTATGGGATGAGGAGGTGTGGGGATAGTGGGATGCAAAGTACAAAGAGAAAAGAAAAAAAGCAATCCAGGGAGCGACAGAAGGGCTGCGAACTCCGCTCAGGCGTCTGCCGGCACGGTAGAACCGGGCTGAGGGCAGAGGAGTCGGTACGCTTCGGGAGTACGGGCACGGTGCAGGATGTCTGTAACGCCCGGGTGGATGCCGTGTGCACACCCACGAGGTGCTCGGTACAGCCTAGCTGACATCAAACACAAATGGCGAACCGGTACGCTCTCTCTGAGGCGAGGTGCCGCCTCCACAGGCCCCCGGTGACGGCGACCGGGCCAGCCCGGCGGGTGCTGGGACGAAGGGCTTTTCTCCGAAGAGGAGGAGGAGGAGGAAAGGGGAAAAAGAGCCCGGCTGCCCTCCCCGGCCCGCGCTGCTCTGCGGGTCCTCGTCCGCACAAGGCAGCGCGGTGCGGGGCCGGGGAGGGCTGTCGGGTGCTGGCACACAAACGGAGTTTACTCGAAGGATTTATTGCGTAAAGTGAATGGCTTTTTCTCCCGAGAAGCCCGTCTCTCCCTCTGTTTTCCTTCCTCCCTCTCTCTCTCTTTCCCCCTTCAAGTCACACCAGGCTTGTAATCAGCAACAAAAGCTGACATAAATCAAGGGCGGATTGACAGGGGCTGACAAATAACTGATTGATTGTGGTTGGGGAGCACTGACAATTGACGGCGGGGCGGAGAGACCCGAAAGGCGGC
>NW_010425997.1:539-878 GCF_000710305.1 Buceros rhinoceros silvestris | reverse complement strand
CATGCCCTCCAGGTCTCAGTGTCCCCAAGCTGGACATGCCCAGCATGTCCCCTTCCCTCTAACGTCCCTGGTCTCCCTGCCACCACGTCCCCAGTCTCCATGTCCTCCTCTTCCTGGTCTCCACGTCCTGCTGCCCACTATGTCCCCTGACTCCACGTCCCCCAGGTGGACGTGCCCACCCCATCCCACGTCTCCACATCCCGCGTCCCCCCAGGCAGACGTGCCCACCACCTCCCAGCTCTCCCCACCTCGCACCCAACCCCGCGCCAGCTCCCGTCACTGCTTGGCACCATTGGAGCTGAGCTGGCAGCACTGGGGACACGTCAGGACGGAGACGGG
>NW_010425997.1:0-332 GCF_000710305.1 Buceros rhinoceros silvestris | reverse complement strand
TGTCTGCACCCTGAGCCGAGGGCAGGGACCCCACCCTCGACTCATGAGACATTTCCTTGGCCCCCAGCATGGGTGTGGGTGCCCCCCACCCAACCTCACCCTCCTACTCACGTAGGTGCCGGCCAGGGTGCGGAGCTGGTGCTCCAGGTAGCGGGTGAGGTCGTAGGTCTTCTGGATGGACTGGGAGGTGCCCAGTTCCTCGGTGCAGTTCAGGGCGGGCAGCGCCGGCAGGTTGCAGAGCGCAGCGCAGAGGAAGGTGAAGATCCCCCAAGAGTCTCCTGGGAGGGGACAGGGGACCTTAGCGGGCCTTGTTGGGGGGGGGTGGGGGGGTG
>NW_010425996.1:796-3913 GCF_000710305.1 Buceros rhinoceros silvestris | reverse complement strand
AGGGGAGGGGAGGAAGCAGTCATTTTTTCCCTGAAGTTAATGTCTTGATAAACACATCATAACACAACATGGTTAAATGGTACTTTCAGATTATGACGCTCATAGCAATTCTAAATGTCACAAAAATGCCTTGGGTGCTGCCATGTATTAGGTGTATTTTCCTGGATGAACAGCACACTGAACCAACTACCAGCAAATCTAGAAAATTTGCACAGAAGGGCTGTCTGTCTACATGGAAGCAGCTGGTGGATTTTCACTCCATATTGGAGAATTGGTCTGGTTTGGTTTGGTTAGTTTTGTTTGAGATAAGTTACAGAGACTTCAGGAAGGAGAAATCAGCTGATCCCAGGGGGAAAACAGACTATTTCGTACTAAAATGGAAATAAATGCACAGTCTACTTACTGTAAAAAATAAAGGGGGAGGGAAACAAAGTGGGTATTTTTAGTGATGTCGAGTCAGATTTTCTCTTGTGCTCTGCCTTTTTATGGTTTCACAGTGGAAAAGAGGACAATATGGAACCATGTATTTGCCACTGGGAATTATCTTTGCATGAGTGTCCCAGGAAGAGCTAAATAGATGTGGATTTTGACATAATGTTCAGTGTCACTCATTCCCATAGCAGGACCAATAAATCATGTTTCAAGAAAGTGGCATTAGGACTGGAATAGATGGACTCCTTCACTCACAACTGTGAAAATGGCTTGCAGAATAGCAATCTTTCACCCTCAAAAGAATGCTCCAAAAAGCCACAACTGATCACATCATCTGAACTTTGCTCCCCAAAGTCTTCATGGTAAGCATATTTTTGTCAACAAAATTAGTTTTTCAGAAGGGTACTTAAAATATGCACATAGTAAAGATGTTGCTTTTCAGAGGCTTCCTCAGACATGCTGGAGTTGATTCTCCCACTCTTACTTTCAGAAGAAAAGGAACAATTTTGACTGACTTATTGGTGGGAGTTTGATACAACTCTAAAGAGAGATGTGGTTTCCTCTGCTAGAAAGCAGAACTATGAGTGCTGTGAGCACCGTGGGGAATGAAAGCAAGTGAGGATTCTCAGTAGGATAGAGGCAGAAATCAGGAAAACAAAGCAAAACAGAAAACAAACAAAAAAACAACAAAAAAGAGGATTTTCTTTTAGATGAGAAAGAAATTATTCATGGATGGAGAAAGTAGATTCTTTGCTAGAGTGAACCCAGGAGAAGTTAGTAAAATTAAATAGAAGATTTTTTTGTGTTTTCCTTGATATTTTCCTTCATCAGTGTGAGTACTGGTGAGTGCTGAACCCTGCTATTTTGTTTCTTTGCTATTTCTATATTTAATACATAGAAATCAATCAGAATTCTGCGAAAATGAGAGCTGAGGTTTAACTTACTTGGGAGGAGAGAGATGAAAGTCCCGCACCACCAAATAGTAGCTTTATAAAAAAATACAGTGTATTACTGGCACATGACTATTAAGTAATGTAGTTTTAGGAATCCAAATGGATATGAAATTGGTGGCAGTTCTGAAAAGCTGTGAGGATACACATTAGTTGCTTTAACAGCTATTGAAGACAGGCCTAAGTGCCTTGCTTTTGTTTGTATCAGTCTCTGACTGTTAAAGAGATAAGTATGTCTGACAAGTTTCATTTTAAAGAAACCTCTCTGTGACTAACAATGAGTTGATCTCATTACCTGCTTCTTGTATCAGTCTGGTGAAAGGGTAAAGCTGAAGTTCAATTTGTCAGTCTTTCTTCTTAATCAGTCTAGAAAAAAAAGTCTTTAAAGTAACTTTTCAGAAAAAAAAAAAAGGAAAACTAGATGTTCTTATCTTTTGAAATCTGGGCCATAGCCAGAAGCTATATTTTTTTTATTAAAATAACTTTTATCAGCCTAAGAAATTAACTAGTCTAGAAAGAACATTTATCAAAACTGTGGTTAGTCTCTGAAAAGCAGTTAGGTCTGAGCCAAATGAAATTAAATAAGAAAATTCAGTGCCACTGTGGTACATTCCCAAAAGCAGTGCATGGGGAAAGAGAATATGACACTGTCAGCATACATTAAGAAGTTTAGCACATATCACACAGAACAAGTATATACAGAATTACAATTAAAGGTGCTTAAGTGTATTCCTACAATATTATTGCCAAAGGCCAAGAACCAAGAGACTTTCACTCATGTATGTGAGTCTCATTCACTGACACTCATCACCTTCAGGTTTACAGGCATCCATGACAGAGTGAATCAAAACACCAAACACCCTCTTGGTTTGATGCTAGGTCTCCTGTATCACTGGTGTCACTTTGTATGGTATGTTCATTTAAAGAACGTATTGGATGGCATTAAGTCTTCTTGCAGTGTAATTTTGAGGCAACTGAAATTCATCGTAAACAATTTCAGTTGCCTCAAAGTTTCAGAGCAAATAAGAGGGTAAGACTCTCAAGAGTAGGGTACTATAATAAAGTATTAGAAAATACAGAATGATTAACAAAATAATAGTATCCCAAAGAATTGAGAGAATGAGGAACAGGGCAAGATGGAGTGTCTGTGGAGAAAGGAACAGCAAAGGACAGTGGACAAATCAGAAGGAAAAGGGTAATTAATAAAATCACCTGAAAGAACAGGGAAGTCCAAGAATTGGCAAGGTGAACTCAAGGACACTCAGAGACAAGAGACTTAAATTGTCCAAGTGCAAGAAGTCTCCCTACCATATCAAGGGGTTCAATGTGAGATTAAGCAAACAACCTGAGCTAGAAATAGAAAATGCAATATTTAATATAATAGTATTTTTTGTAGTGTTAAAAAATGATTATTCAGGCCTTCAGAGTTCAGGCTATTGATTAAAACAAACAAAAATATACTTCCCTACTTACTTTATTGTATACAGGATATACTGTAGTCAAGTATTTCAGCTTTATTTCACAAGCTTGATGCACAGGAGAGGTTTTTCAAAAATTAAAGTTGAAATGCTCATGTTTTTACAGGAATTCAAAGGACATGCCAGCCTCTTCAATTTAACAAAAAATGTTTTTAAAAAATTGATTTTGCATCTGTAATGATCTAAAAAGGCACGGGGAAGAAATGTGGAAATGAGTGATGAGTAAAATTCCATACAACTAAAAGGAAGTCTGTGTT
>NW_010425996.1:0-669 GCF_000710305.1 Buceros rhinoceros silvestris | reverse complement strand
GGAAAGGTTTGCTGAATACGGCACAGAGCAGTGCCTGTCTGCCCCTTGGAATTGGCATTGTCCTAGATGGGGCTGTGTAGCATATTTGGTACATTTGCCCAGTACAGCTGACTGTCTCACTTGCCTGCAGCAAACACTGCCTTCAGTTCCTGCTGCCCCATCACTACACTGCCCGTGCTTGACTCAGCAAGCATATTTGTCCCCTGGCCCTGGCCTAAATGGAGAGTGGGGAACTCCTGCTCAATTTCTTCTTTCCTGTCTTATCTTCAGCACTTCCCCTAGCTTTCTTAGAATCATAGAATCATAGAATCATCTGGTTGGAAGAGACATTTAAGATCACCAAGCCCAACAGGTCACCCTGCATTGCTAGGGTCCCTAAACCATGTCCCTCATCACCAAATCCACACGGCTTTTAAACACCTCCAGGGATGGGGACTCCACTACCCCCCTGGGCAGCCTGTTCCAATGCTTCACAACCCTCTCTGTAAAGAAATTTTTCCTGATATCTAACCTAAATTTCCCCTGGCGTAACTTGAGACCATTCCCTCTCGTCCTATCATTCATAACATGGGAGAAGAGACTGACCCCCACCTCCCCACAACCTCCTTTCATGTAATTGTAGAGAGCAATTAGGTCCTCCCTGAGCATCCTCTTCTCCAGACTAAACAT
>NW_010425995.1:468-1370 GCF_000710305.1 Buceros rhinoceros silvestris | reverse complement strand
TTTGAGACCCGACGGTGCTAATTGTGTTTCCTCCCAGTTTGTGTCTTCTCTGTGGAGATAATGATCCCAACTGTACTACTATAACAGCACGAAGTTACTATGGTAGTTCATCTAATTTAGCTCCTTCTAGAAACAGGGAGAGGTTTTCCTCTCCTACATCACCAAAGATCCAGATTCAAGAATTTTCCTGGGATCACCAGGCACTATAGTACGCAGACTATGCATAGCACTATGGTATTTGAACTGCATTTTGTGTACTTGGTTTTTAAGACTCTTTTCAACACAAGTGTTCCAAAAAATTAGATTTCCCTTGTCATGTCTCTTACCACCTTAAAGACAGATTTAGATCACTTAAACTAAAGTTCGTGGGTGTCCTTCAAAAAGTTTTGAAGAAAACCTGAGTCTGTGAAAATCATTCCCATCTTTTTTTTTTTTCTCAAGAATTGTGCAGGTCTGTGGCATTTACACTAGAATAAATGTCAGTACATTAGAAGGTGGTAGTAACTATCCACAAGCTAAAGTTATTTGCTACATCAGAATAGCACAGTATGATTTTTGCATGTACTCACACTTCCTATATTACCTCAACAATACTTTACAGACTAAAATAGAATATACAAAATTTTAACATTTTATCTACCTTTATAGTCCATACATTTTTCGTCTATATCACACTGAGGTTTCTGTAAAAAAAGGGAAGATCAGAGTTCTGTTGAAGTCAGAAGCGTTTTTTCCTCTATATTTTGATAGACCCATAGTTTTAGACATCATGTTCTTAATAAACTTACTTAAATTATATTTAGTTGTATCTTTAGAAAGTAGAAGAAAAGGTATTTCATTTCTACTTTGCAGAAGATGTGTTACATTCACTTGAATATTATGGAACCTCCCACACCTGCTGA
>NW_010425995.1:0-361 GCF_000710305.1 Buceros rhinoceros silvestris | reverse complement strand
CCAGAGAAGTAGCACAGTGAGCTGTTGGCAATCCAGGAGACTCCTGGAATGCGTTGAAGATCAATTCTTAAGCCAGGTGGTAGACAGCCCCACCAAAGGGGATGCGATACTGGACCTGATGAGCAGCAATGCAAGGGAGCTAAACATGACGTCAGGATTGGAGGCACCCTGGACTGCATTGATAATACACTGGTGGATTTCACAGTCCTAAGGGATATGGGTCAGGCAAAGTAAAGCCAGGACCTTGAGCTTTCTTTAGGAGAGCAAAATTCCAGTGCTTCAAGGAGTTAGTCAATAGGACCCCCTTCTATTTTCCCCCAGGGACAATGGAGCTGAACAGAGCTGGCAGATCTTTAAGGAC
>NW_010425994.1:466-1206 GCF_000710305.1 Buceros rhinoceros silvestris | reverse complement strand
TGGCCCTCAAGGATGCCAGGAGGAAACTGGAGGAGCTGGAATCTCTGAGTGTTGAGCCCAAGTGACAAAATGAGCTCTGAGGGAGTGCCCTTTCTTCTTCCTCAGAACCAGCATCTGCAGTCAGCCATCGCCGAGGCCGAGGAGCGGGGTGAGATGGCCCTCAAGGATGCCAGGAGGAAACTGGAAGAGCTGGAATGTGCCCTGAGCAAAGACAAGGAGGAGCTGGCCCGCTTGCTGAAGGAGTACCAGGAGCTGCTGAACGTCAAGATTGCGCTGGACGTTGAGATTGCCATGTACAGGAAGCTGCTGGAGGGGGAGGAGAACAGGTACCTCTATTTGCGTCTATTTGACTAAATTTTTGGCAGATGAAATTATGCGTGGGTAAAATCTTGGCATTCAGTATAGCTGTAAATTTCGTATCACTCGTGCTTTGATGTTTAGCCTTGAGTATGTTCTCCATAATACTTACCAGAATGGTAAGCTTGAAGTTGCTCATTTTTCTAAACAGTATCAGGGAAATTCAGAAAGATTAGAGAATCTCCACCTTGTAAAAAAAGTGGGAATTCTCAGCTGAAGAAACACGCACTTCTCACAGGATTAACTGCTCCTGCTTTCCCTCACAGGCTGTGCAACGATGGCATGTCCAACGTCAATGTCTGTAAGTATCTGCCCTTGGGTCCCTGGGAAGCAGCAGCCAACCATGTCTTTGTGGAGATATGGCCCGGCACCGGACAACGGGG
>NW_010425994.1:0-285 GCF_000710305.1 Buceros rhinoceros silvestris | reverse complement strand
TGTCGGCAGGCCCACCGTCTCTGGAGGCAGAGGAGTCTTTGGAGGAGGCAGCGGCATGGGAGGAGGCTTCGGAGGAGGCAGCTGCGTGGGAGGAGGCTTCGGAGGCGGCAGCGGCATGGGAGTAGGAGTGGGAGGAGGCGTGTGTGGAGTAGGAGGTGGCATTGGAGGAGGAAGCATGGGCGGCAGCTGCGGAATGGGAGGAGGAGGAATGTACATCAGTGGCTTCTCTTCTGGAAGTGGAAAGGTCTGCGGCACCGGAGGTGGCACCTTCAGCTCCGGTGGCGG
>NW_010425993.1:3446-3767 GCF_000710305.1 Buceros rhinoceros silvestris | reverse complement strand
GACATAATTGCCCCCCACCTGCCTTGGCTACGGGCCGAGAGAAAAGCACAGCCGTGACAAGCCTCCGCCCCCAAACGGCTGCAATATTTAAATAAAAAAAGGAAGGAGCATCCCCGCGCCAGCCAGCAGCTCTGCCCCAGCTTTCCTGGCGGGGAACGCAACGGGTATGTCAGCGCAGCCCAAGCTCAACCTGCGCGACCCGTTTTTGTACCCCCGGGAGCCAAACCTCTGCCCCCGCCGCAGCCCGAGGGGAGAAGAGCGATGTCGGGTCAGTGTGGAAGAGGAGGCGGCCGGTCCCCGGCTGCCCGTTGCTCCCGGGAT
>NW_010425993.1:0-3262 GCF_000710305.1 Buceros rhinoceros silvestris | reverse complement strand
AGGCTGCTCTTTGGGTTAAAGGCAGAGCTCTGCGCAGGTGCCTACAGCTACAGCTGTACGTATCCATACGTATCACGCGTATATCCACAGGCACCTCAGAGGCAGGAGGGATGGAGGTTTGCCTGTGTAGCCGTACATGTGCGCCCGGGTATGTCTGTGTGCATATACACATGTACAGATTTATTTTTAAGTCGGTATGCTGAAGTCACAGTGATCCTTCCTTTTTTTCCACGGGTTTCGTGACAGCAGCGCAGGCAATAAGGCCCTTCCTCTCCTTCCTGGCCGTCTGCGAGAGACAGGGCTGTGACTTATGGAAGGGCATACTGTCCGTACGGAGCCAAATGTAACCGAGTATATACCAGATCAACGAGTTAGTAAGCCTTTGCAGAGGTCTGTGTGGCAGATGAATCAAACTGCTCCTGTGTTCCTGAGAGCAGCAGGGCGAAGAAGCAGACAGTGCTTCCTCCCCCCTCCCTGTCCTCTGGTACCAAAAATATCCCCGGGAATCCAGTTCATAGAGCTATATTCTGATCTGAGCTCCCTCTGAGTCGGGCTTTGGAAAGACAGTGGTTGCACCACTGAAAACACATGGTGCTTCCACCTCTAGGCAGGCAAGCTAGCACTGACATTTTATTTCAGCCTGGGCTTTAATTGTTCGGTATTTTTAAATACAATTGAGGCTCCTTCTCTGAGCAGTTCCACGGACTGTTTCTCTCCGTCCTGACAGCTTGATAGATTCGAGCCCGACCCTGAATCTCTTCCAGAGGTGCAGTTGCGCAGCGACAGAGGAAGCCAGCGCAGGCAGGCAGGGAGCGCATCCCGCAGAGATCCCCTTCTCCCCCTTAGAGGAACCCTCTGCCATGCATCGCTCGGCTCAAGGCGAAAAGAAAATTCTTTATACACAGTGTAAATTTGTCTTGTTTTCCTCAAGAGCTTGCAGGGAAGCTCATTTCTTTTAAAATCAGCCCGGTGCTTACGGAAGAGCCGCAGCTGTAAAACGAGGCACCTAATTTCTGTAAATCTTCTCCCAGAGAAGGGGTAGCGTTATAGTACAGGACAGCAACGACACAGCTGGAGCTTATGGAGGGGTGGTTCCTAGGTAGATGCCAAGGATCTCGGGAGAAGCAAGTGCCATCAGTGCCGGGATGAGAGCGGGGAGCCGGGGGCAGGCAGAGGGAAAGCGCAGACCCACTCCCTCTGCGGATGCCCTCGGTTCAGGAGTCGGGAGGTGAAAACGATGTGACTTCGCCCGTTAGGCTCCCACTGAATCCAGCACTCGATCTGAGGAGAGGCAGGGAAATAAATCATTGGCACTCAAGAGCGAAAGGGATGAAAAAATGCTAGCTGCTGGAAGGAAGATCTGCTTCTGCAGTGGCACCAGAGAGCAGGGCAGAGCTTTCTGGCTGGCTGGTAATAATGTAAATGGAGAAAGAGATAAGATTTGCCAGCAAGGAGAAAGGGCCGTAAGAGAGCTGACTTCCTAATAAGCGCATATAATGTTGTAAAGGGTTTCAGCATTTTATGCTTTTCAAGATACGACTATCAGCAATAAGAAAAAATTAGAGTTTAGCAAAATGCAGCCATCAGAAACTGTTCGTTACACTCTGGTAAACATCCCCTCATGGTGAAATTGTTGGTGGGGGCGGAAGGCAGAGCAAGAAAATGCATCTTCTTCTAGAATATGCAGTTCTCTAATTAATGCATCTGACAAACCGAAAGGTCTCCCTCTGGTTCCTGTGACTTGACTTCTTTTTCCTTTTTTTTTTGCTTCTTTTTTTTTTTTTTTCCTTTATTTAAAACCCAGTAAAAATATTCAAAACAAGAAAGTATTTGGTTTAGATATGGAGTATAACGGAGGTTAAACCCGTGTTATCTAGGATTTATCGTAAAGCACATTAAGAAATACAGCCCTTTTCCTTCTCTTTATTTCAGCAGTGCATATTGTGATGTTGAAATATGCATCATTTTTGACAGCTTCGGAGTTATGAAACTGAAGAAACTTGTAGGTGTCATCTGTCAGAAATAATTTTTCGTTACAGCCCGTAGATTTAATGTTGTTCTTTCTATTTATTGTTTGTGCTAATAAAATAAAATCTAAATAAAATTATTCAGTATTTTTGCCCGATCGCCTGTGCACTGCTGCCCTCAGCTTCCCCAGTGTCATCATCTTTCAGTCTAAATATTCAAATATGCGTTTAGAAGAAGACAGATTAACCTCAAAGTCCCTATCTCGCTCTATGTCTTTCGCACGGAAAAATAAGGGCACATTTGGGGCACACACATAAAGAGGGGTTAGCTCTTCCACATCTAGGAGGAAAAATACTATTTGTCTTGAAAATTTCTATCACGGCTTGGTATTGGGAGGAGAATGCGTCTTGTTAATAAACTTACCTATTTAAATTATTTACGGAATGAACCCTTCTTCAAATTGGGATTGAATTAAGCTGCGCTCAAAATAAGAGTCAAATTACCTCTTGCTTTTGAGTCACTGTTTTTAATTTATAATCTTCACCGCATAGGTATTTCTGCCTGAGAAAGGTGACTTGCCACGGTTCTACTCAAACCCGTGTCCCGAGGTATTCGAAGAAAAAATTGCATGTGTACATTCATTTACCTCTGCTTTCAATAGCTCATGTGAGCCAGAGCAGTCCCCGAGACTTCAGGGCTCACCCCCGGTATAGAACCTGCTCTCGGATGAGTGCAGGATTGGACCCTCTACAAAAGTAACCCCATATGGAAGGTATGCTTGACTTTCAGACACCTCTTATGAGCCTTCCACGCAGTTTTTCCTCGGGAATTTGAGACCCAGGCCAGTCCCCGAGGTGTCCGCACCTCCCCGGTATCGGGCTATCAACACTGCACGAAACTGTCCGCCCCTGCTGCCCCCTCCGGCTTGGGGCTGAGCGCTACTGCCGTGTCCTCTCCGAGGGAAGAACCCGCAACCCGGGGCTGAAAGGGTGCCCCCGTCCTACAGCCTGGGCGTCCCACAGCCGGTGTGCTGAGATTGTCCACTAGTGCCTTACCTTGCGGAAAAGGAAGGGGAAAAAGAGAGAGACTTTTTTCCCCCCTTAATTCCGATAGAGCAAAATTACGCCTGTCTCCTGGTATGAGTTTCCAAGCGGGGAAATATATGGATTTTCATGACGGCACACCTGAAGCTGTCACCCTGCCCTATCGTGACAGCGGTCACAGCAAGCCCCGCTCTCCGTGTCCCTCAGTTCCTATAAATATCCACCTTACCGCAGCTCTCCCCGCAGCCTGC